>NC_134678.1:5587214-5897928 GCF_024713945.1 Dermatophagoides farinae
TTCTCTTTGTTCTGGTTATAAAAGCATTTTTTCAATTCTTTTATTGTGGTTTAAAAAAAGTATGGATGGATTTAAATTATAAAAAGCACTAATTTTAGAATCCAGACACAATTACAATAATTTCGAAATTTCTGCATTTGTTTTATGGCGATATAGTATACTTAGCAACGAATCGAATGCCTTTCAATTATCTGGCAGAAAAAAAAGCATTCAATGTCAACTATGACGAAAATGCATTAACGAAATAGGGCAGTCGAATTCTGGCGCGTTTTTCTAATCATAACGATTCGATGTTCATTGAGATTACGATTATGGTATATAAACTCTTGAACGAAAAAAATTACATTCAATTCATCGAATCAAAGTTTGACTTTGGTGGTGTTGGTTCACACACATTGCATGTCTAGCGAATGGGAAAGTCGAAACTTTTTCGCCAAGGCGATATAATTTATTCAAGTAATGACAAACCGTTCGTTTACGTACTTTTCTCTGATCAACGTATGATTCGTTGCGATCATTGTTTGTAAGTTTAAAGTGATTCAAGTAAATAAGATTATTTTACCCATCTCTGTTCCAAAAGCAACAAAATTGAAGATTCAAAATTCACGTGTCTTGGGTGTCGCTATGTTCGATATTGCTGCAAAGAATGTCAGGTAATGATAATGACCATAATATTATAGAATGATTATAAAAAAATTGGTTTTTTATCGTTCTTTTAGGAACAATCGATTGATATACATCAGCCAGAATGTCACGTAATTGGAAAAAGGCCATTAAGAACAATGACAAGAATGATTTTACGTATTTTGAACAAAACTAATGCTGTGAATCAAAAATTAAGTGATTTAATTTATGGCCATGAAAGAACGTGGGATTGTTTGATGGATCATTATGGTCATCTCATTCAAGATTTAGAAACAATGTTGACTTTTGGAGCCATTTTTGAAGAATTAGAATTGTTTAATTTAAAACAGATTTTGACAATTGAAGAATTGATAAGAATCTATGGAAAAATTCTGATCAATTCATTTGCTATAACTGATCAAAATTCAGGCAGTGTAATAGGAAGAGCACTGTATCTTGGGTAAGATATTCTGAAGCAAATGAAATGAAATGAATTTCATTATTGATTTTGTTTAAAAGGGCGTCAATATTCGATCATTCTTGTTGTCCGGATCTTTATTATCAATTCGATGGTCTGAAAATTTATTTCATTGCATCCAGAGATATCATTTTACGCGTATCTAATATGATCGAAGAAATTTCCGATACAAATGATGAGGATGGCGCTCAAGATGTGAATCAATTATATATTAGCTATATTGATGAAATTTTGCCTGTTTGGGAACGGCAAAGAATTTTAAAATCCGGATATTATTTCGAATGTCGGTGTACACGTTGTCAGGATGACCTGCAAAGATTACCATCAATAAATAATGAACCACGATTATCACAATGCTTAGAAATGATTGAAGATTATTTCGAATCGGATCATTGTTATGAACTAATTCAAATGGCTGTTGATTATTTTAAATACAATGAAACGCATCCAAACTTTTTAATTCCAGATGATATTCTACATCGAAAATATCTAATTCAAACGAATCCGGAATTATTTTCAATAAAACAACGAATCGAAGCCCTGATTCAACACCATAGACAGCAAAAAGAATATTCATCACATCAAATGTTGCTGGAACAATGTCGATTAATATTGACCAATGGATGTGCATTAGATTTGGCAACAATTCTTCGAATTAAAGATTTCATATCATGTCATGAGTGTGATTCAGAAGAATTGGAACAAATATTACAGATATATTCCCAATATTATGGCAATCATAAACATCCAAGAATCCTACGAAGAATTTGGTTTTGGTTAGGAATTCTGCTATTGGACAAATTTTCATCACCTCAATCATCAAAGATCATTGAAAAATCCATTATAAATTCAAATATTTTATTATCATTACATAGAAGAACAAAGCTTATAAAATCTTATTTACGATTCAAGTTTTTTCAAAATAGATTAGAAACTATCACATAGATCATTGGAAATGATTTTTAATTTTTTTTCAAATAAACATCTCTTAGGCAACAGCCAGATAAATGCGTGCAACTTTCCAAACAATTCGTCGACATACAGGACCTATGAAACAAAAAACAAAACAAAATTAAAATAGATTCAAATTCAATTTTCCTTCCACATACATACAATTACCGAAACGACGAATTTTTTGCTGTGCACACGATAAACATGAAATCAAATGGCCACAATCCAATAAGACACAATCGATTGTACGTTCACAGCAAAGCCAACAATCTGGTAATTGTTTCGATGATGATAAATTTATGTTACAATCGTTTTGTAGCTCAAATGTTGTTGTGTCATTAAAAATCATTTGGCTGACCATCATTGGTCCTGAACTTGTTTGAATCCTAGTCATAATTTCAAAGTTTTCAAGTTTCAAATAGAAATAACATTTAAATTGTAAACAAGTACAATTGTTGGAATTGACATTTTTCTTTATTAATTCATAATAATAATAATAAAATATAAATTCACAGTTGTAATTTTTTAATAATGACATTAATTTCAATGAATCAATTTATGAATGAATTAAACGAATTTTTTTTCGAAATAAAATGAAGAATGTTTTTTTTAATCAAAAGAATGTTGTCGATTCGTTTGAAAATGAGATGAATTTTACATAAAAGAGAAAAGAAAAAAAACAATTTTAATGTCGGCGAATAAAAATGTGTGAGAGAGAGAGAGAGAGAGAGAGAGAGAGAGGAAAGGAAAGATTATGGGTCCATATGACAGATTAATCAGCCAGCTAGCAATCAACAAATGAAAGATGTTTGATGTGAAATTATAAATTTTATATACATATAACACCGCCGTTGTATTAGTGATCAGAAGATGATATTACAAGGATTCCCCAATTTGAGTAATAATGATCAATAGGAATATATAAGATGTAAGTTTGTGGGTGCCCAGCATTCAAAAGAATATTCGATCAATAATTTTGATAAAATTAAAAAAAAATCATCATAGTCCAAATTGGCCAAAATCCCTTTTTTTATCTGAACCAGAAACTAAAGTATTATTCGCCGTGTCCGAAAAAAAATTCAAATTTGTTATCACAGAATCAAGTTGAGAAAATGATAAAATAATTGTTCCGATTCGCAGTAAATCCAGTTGAATTCGATCAAATCATGGTTCATCGTCTGACAAGGGCTCGTATGACAGATTATTCAAGTTTGCAGCTGCTGTAGTCGTATTTGTTTCAACACGTTCTGATGAAGCATTATCTATCAGGTTAAAAATTTTAAATAATTAATAATGTCAATTCGATTAAGAATGAATAAATTAAATTACCATAAGAATTGTTGTTTAATTTGATCACGCCACTTTTAGCATTTTTACCATCACTAGACGACAATTCATTTGTTATAGAATTATTTTGAACCTCTGGTGAAGATGTAGGTGATGGTGGACGGGGATTTTCATCGATCACCATTTCACCTGGTGAACTTGGGGAATCAGGAAACGAAAGTGGCATTGTTTTATTATTATCTGTTGTTGATAATGAGGCATTTTCCGAGTTTTGAGTGGTGGATGTTTGTGCTAATTCTTTGTTACATTCTTCAGTAGCTAATTTTTTGGATGATGGTGTTGAAGATCGAGATAATACTCCAGCATTACCATCCATAACCATTTCAGCCGAAGATTTATCAGGCCCACTATCTTGTTGTTCATTGTTGTTGTTGACATTGGTTGATGCAGTAGCGTAATTACTAGATGAAGATGTTCGTTTCATTGCTTCTGCGATTCGATTAGAAATGAAGAACGGAGATTCATGTCCACTTGGTAAATGATGAATGGATGAATCAGTAGCGCTATTGGAAATTTTTGAAGGTGTGAGATGTGGCGGTGGATGATATCCGAATGGCAAAGAATAATTAAGAAAATTTGGCCAATTAGCGGCGCTAACTACTGGATTCGACGGTTGAGAACCTGAAGATGATCCTTGTGGTGGAGATATTGGCTCAATGTAGTGAGACAAATATTTCGAATTGGAAGGCAGTGGCAATGTACCGCTATTTCCAGCCATACTGGTAGGTGGTGTGGATACATTTCCAGCCATATGAATCACTTGTTGCCTATGCATTGAAGAATCAATTGATGTATCCATCGGTTGTAAAGCGCGACGAAGCTTGAAATTATCAGATACTAATGGATTTGAAGCCGCCGAAGTAGTTGAACCACAACCAGACGCAGCATTAGCAACCACAGTGCTTAAATCATCTCGAACATTTTTCGACGAACGAGATGAAGATGTTACAACCACTGATGATCCAGGTGATGAACTTGATGATGAAATATTTTGAATATTATCAGTAATCATACTGAATATAGTATCTCTCAACGATGGTTTTCCTGACATACTAGACATATCTATTCCACTTGTAGCGGATGGTGGTGGCCCTTTATGTTGATTGAATAGACCACCGATATCCAAAACACGTTCTTCTACTGGAATGTGTTTAATGTTTAAAATTGGATTACTACTGTTCAAAGTTGGAGTATTCGATGGAGATGAATTATTATTTAATGATTTCAGGCGATTCAATGACGATGGATAATTTGCAAGACTTCCACTTTTTGTCGAATCCGTGTTGATTTGTTTAGTGATAATGGCATCGATCAAATTTGCAGCTGTTATTCCGCCAGATGCAGGATTGGATTCACGATCTTTTTGAAATGATTGAGAAAATAATTTCGAAGCTTCATCCATTGTTGATTCTGAACTATTGTTTATGTGAATCGGTGTTGATTTATTTGTACCGCTTCTTGGCGATTTAAGTTCATCGTTTTTTGAAGACAAGGCAGCCGATGCGTTTTCAACATGTTGTCTCAGTCCACGTTCAAAATGTTCTTGACTAAATGGATTAAGCTCACGGCCAAATTTGAGTCCAGGATTACTGCCGGCAGGATTGACATTTAATAGAGGGGGATATCCTAACAATTCCGGTCTGAAACCACTAGCCGCAGCAGAATTCGCTCGTTGGTGATGTTCAAGTACTGAATGAAAATCTGTAGGATAAAAATTTGACTTTTTTTTCTGCTGTTCCGCTAACAATAAATGACGTTCATGTTCAGATAGATGGCCAGCAGTAGGCAACAATCCAAACGGTGTTGGTCCAGTTCCGGGAGGAAATCCTCGACTTCCAGCTACCTTTGCCATGAGATCAAGATTTTCGGCATGAACTATGCTACTGGTTGAAGAGGGTCTTGAATCTGATGATCCAACTCGATTGCGATTTGATTTTGAATCTTCTTTGGATTTATTGTTTATGGAGAGATCAGTAATCATATCTTGAGTATGGCTAGAATCATTTAAAACAGGAGGATAGACAATACGATTAGACACAGCTTGTTTTGTTTGCGGATTCGTTCCAAGATGTTGAGCGAAACCTTCCGAGAAACATTTCTCAAAGCCTTCTTTGTTCAAGCGTGATGAAAGAGATGATACAGTGGCTGATGTCGTACTGGACGTTGAACTCGGTACCGATAAACTAGGCTGCTGAACGGCTGCATTAACAAGAGTGGCTAGAGCGTCGTGTTCAGGTGGAAAATTATGCACATTTCCTGCAGCTGCACTTGTGATCCGAGGAGAAAGAGAATTTTTGATTAAATCTTCTCTCGGTGGTACTGATTGTATAACTGATGTCCCTTTTGATGATGGATTTTGATGCTGATAACATTGTTGTATGACATTTTGTCGATTCTGTAAAAAATTCAAAATAAAGAAAAAATCAATATGACAATTTCAAATGAGACATACCAGAAAGGCTAATTGATTCCAATGAAGTAAAGCTTGCTGTTGAGGATCTAGGATAGGGGTACATTTTTCGCCGGTAACACGATCTTGAAGATAAATGGCGGAAGGTGAAGGGGCTGGTGAAATTTGAAATGAAGGTGTTCTTGGAAGATGTTTATCCGAATTGACACTTGAGGGAGGTGCAGAAGGTGGAGGTGGCGGTATTAATCGTCCTGAATCTTGGTGTGAAATTGTTCTCTCTGATTCTTTCTCACTTGATGCACTTGATCGTCGTGGTTGCATTTGTTTTGATGTATTAAAATCAATCAATATCTGATTCATGTTACCAGAATCGGATTTTGTGTTTCCATTATTTCCGGAAGGAGCTGGAGGTTTTGAAGATAATGGATAATTCGGCGAAAATGGTCTATGATAAAGCGGAAGTTGAGGTTGCAAAACAGATTCATAATTCTTCACACGATCAATAAAATCGTAATTTGGAATCGATCCTGTTGCAGATGTATTGGATTTACTCGAACGCTTATTTCCACCATGTACAACAGCAAAATCCAAAGCAGCTGAATCATTTTTTCGAGATGATGGATTAACACTTAAAAGTTGTGATGGATAATGTTGAGAAGTTGGAATCAATGGCGTTCCTGGAGGAAGAACATTTGGATTGGCTTGATTACCTCCAGGCATGATCAATGGTGTTCCTTGAGTAATTGAACCTTTGGCAAGTTCAGGATTCATATGTCGATATAAATCATTATAATGTACTGAATGTACATGAGCTGCTGGGTGGAATGACCCTGTTGTTGGATGATGTGATGGATGTGGTAAAACACTTGTTGGATGAGAAGGCGGTGGAGGAAATTTTGAAGCGGCAGATACGGAAACATTTAATGCAGCCAATGCTGCAGCTTGTTGCTGATGAGGCGAAAGTGCTTGTTGTTGTTGACCAAGTTGACCAGGCTGTAAAACAACTGGAGTTCCTTGAGTTATAGATCCACTAGTTAGTTTATCGCGAATGGCTGTTTCTGCTTTAGGTGAAATGGAAAATGTTGTGGATGGTGGTGGCTGAGGTAATTGGGGAGATTTAGAGCTGATTTTAAGAGATGGAGACTGTACAAGGCAAGAGGTAGCCGGACCATATGGATTTGATGATTGACCAGAGGAACGATTCAATTTAATTGGGTCGATATGAACACCAGGCGATGAACCAGATGTCATAAAAGCGTCAATCATATTTGGTATTCGTGATGCCGGATGATTACTCATCAGATTCGATGAATGAGCGTACGGAGGACGTTGAACATTATCCAATGATGAATGCGAAAATGGTGATTTCACCTGATGTGGTATGTTCAAAGGTGATGATCGAGCTGAGGATGGGCCACTTGTTGAAGAATCCATTTTCATGATCTTATTGTTGATCGGATGATGGTGATGATAATCTTTTGGCGAATTACGCTGCAAGATTGTCTGATCATAGGCTCTTTTGGATGATTTACTACTCAAATCTTGTACTTCATCTTCAGCTGGTATAGAATTTGAATGTGAAGATCCATATGAAAAATTCATAGCAGCCAAACCTTCAGGTTTCACTAAATTCATACCAGGTCGTTGTTGTTGTTGCAAAGCAGTAGAAGCTAAAATATCCATTTTGCTTGAATCTGGCGTAGGTTGTCGGCTTGACGATCCGCCAGTCGGTTGAGGTGGATTAGGTGTAGGAATTTCACGTTTCAAACAAAGAGGCGTTGAACTATTTGGCGGAATAGTGATTGATGATTGAACGGTAGAACAAGGCTCGATCTTTACAGTAGTTTCAGAAGATGAAGCATGAGTAGTGGTCACAGAATTTGAGGGTGGTTGAGATATTGATGATTCTGTTTGCAAACTCTTTTCAATTGCTTTCCATATCAGATCACGAACACAAGTTCCACCGCTACTTGAATTATTGACAGATTCATTGTTTGCTGATGATGATGTTGAATTGTTACGATCATTAACAGATGAAACAGATGTAGATGCTGAATGTAATGGCGTAGGAGTCCGATTTGGATTAACAATTGCAGCAGCAGATGGATTGGTTGAAGGTATAGAAGATGATGATGATGATGATGCTGAAATTTGAATCGATGGAGCATTTGGATTGATCAAGAACATCGGCACTTGTGGGGCATCGAATCCCACCAATTTATCTCGATGAAATGATGATGAATAAGGATTAGATGGTTTGATATCCTCCATTTTGTTTTCTACTTTTAGATTGTTCGAATGTTGATGATTATTTGATGAAGATCTTGATCCGGAAACAGGGAAAGAGAATGACCCGGATCGATCGATACCCGAATTGTTTTCATTAGTATTTGATGATTCGTCTGCGCTCATCGTAGCCGAAGAATCATAATCACTTTTAAGCGAACCTTGCGAAAGACTTAAAGGTTTGAAATCCTGAAGATTACTTGAACCAGTATTTTGACCAGGTTTCGCCGTAGAACTCTGAGCTTCTTGATCACCTGCAGCTGGTTTTCCACCGACTGATGAAGAAGCAGATGCTGTATCACTTTCATTATTATTGATGTTGCCATCTAAACTTGAAGCGGTAGTATCATCACCACTGAGATCACCATCAATGGCTCCACCAACACTAGAACCGTTATCACCATCGGTATCTTCACCTGAATCTACTGCAGAATTCCATGGCCTTCCAATTGATTGATAAAACTCTTTTAATGAAGGAACCAATTGAAATTCGCTCTTGAATAGTACAAAAGCTTTATAACAATCTTGAGGAGTTTTTTGGTGATCAAATCCAGTAGATGAAATGGCAGCCCAATTTTTACCATAGGCCCGAATCATTGTACGAAGCTTTTCTTGATCTTCTGGGGATGACCACACTTTTCGGAAATCTTCTTTTAACATCAGCGATGTATCGACGGTTGAAATTGATGCTGATGATAAATGTTGATTGGTCGTTTCGGTTAATTTTTGATCAAGATTAGCGTTTCGATTGTTTGATGTCAATCCAGCTAATCGGCGATTTATGCGCATCACACAACGTGCACAACCAATCTTAACATCCAACGGTATCTGTAGTTCTTGTGAAATTTGTCGTTTCATTTCATCATCAGACATATCAAGCCATTGTTGTGGTAATTGTTTGAGATGTAATTTTTTGCGTTTTGGAGAATTCGTAGTCGAATTCGAGGTTGTAGAATTTGTGTTTGAAGAGTGACATGAAGGCATCGGACAATGCCGCTTTTCCCGTAGATTATTCGGATAGGCAACTCCATGTTGGTGTTGAGTTTTTTTCAGATGACAGCTGAAACAAACTCGTCCATAGATTTGACTACCATTAGATGTTTTCTGATTTAAATTTGTCGTTTTCAATGCAGATAATTGCAATCCATACAATTGAAAATTGGTTTGAGTAACTGGTCGTGATTTTTGTGGATTTGTAGAAACAAGATGATCACCACAACAAAGACAACATCCAATTGAAGAACCACTTCCATTATTATTATTATTAGCCGTATCACAAATTGTGGCTGAAGCAGAACCTTCTGGTGTTGATGTTCCATTTGCTAGATCTGTAACATTATTATTATCACTATTATCACATCGATTGATGACAGACGAATCTGCACTAGCACTATTCACTTGAGATGATGTTACGATGGAAGATCCATTTGTGGATGCAATTGTTGAGGATCGTGTTGAACAAGCCGTAGTCGTCGTATTATCACCATAGCTATTTGCTGTTGAAGATGATGACATTGAAAACGTAATCGTAGCAATACTTGAAGTCAATGGTATCGAATACGGCAATATAACTGATGTTGCTGAATTTGGATATTGACGATTGGTCGTGGATGACCCAGATGATCCATCCATTCCGCTCACCGTTGACGATTGCTGTGATTGACTGTTGATCAAATGTGGTGATCCACGTTGATTGACTAAATTTTGTTGTTGCTGAGCTTTAATCATAGCTCTCGTACGTTTCTTAACATGTTTTCTCAATAATTGTTTGTAATTCTCATGTTTTTTAGATAGATAATAATAGTGGATACAATCAGCTATTGATTTACGTTCTAAATATTGAGCAATAATTCCAAATTTCTTTGGATTCATTAGGTATTTTTCGCGGAAAATTTCCTTCTCTCCTTCCGTCCAGATGTTCACGTTTCTTATCTCTTTATACAATGCCATTGGATCTTGTAGGTAACCATTTCGATTATCAAAGCGAATATGATTTTTGAATTCTTTTTCCGTATACATTATCGGAGGAATAACTACATATGAACGCATTTTCTTATCTTCCAATTCTTGATGTTGTAATCCATCCATTATCTCTTCAAGTTCGGCATCCGATCGTATTCTATGTTGTTGGGTACTATTTCGTTGTACACGTTCACGATCTTCACGTTGTTTTTTGATTTCGGGAAAATGTTTCTCAAAAGATTCGCGAATTTTGGCATCACGTTGTTTTTTTACAGGATTAGATTCAATTTTTTCGATTTTTTTCAGCCATTCAATCATTTGTTGATCATATTTTTCTGCTTGCGTTTGTTGATCTTTTGTTACGTCTTTTTTATAATGATGGATACGGTCAATTAACTTTGGACGGAATTGTTGATGATGTTCATTGTTCTCACGAATAATCGGTAAATCCATTGGCTGATTATAAAGAGGCTGAATTTATTTAGAAAATAAACATATGGGTTAATGATGAAAGCTTAAAATGTCATTAAGACATTTAGATACATACTAATGGATTTGCATAAGATGAATTTTCATCCGTTCCCAATAATCGATTCAAGTGTTGGTGTGCTTTCTTTGCTTTAATCTATGAAGATGGAAAAACAAACAATCTTTGTAATGCAAATCAGTGTGAATTAATTACATTCCCTACCATATTTTCATGAATGATTTTCTGCACTAATGTAGGTTCCGCTTTGATGCCATTTTTTTGTTTTTCTTCTTCATCCGGATCGGTTAGAGGTTTTCTGGTCGCAGCCTCCAATTGTTGCTAATTTGATCAGTGTTGACAAAAACAAAACAAAAAAAAATGATTAACAAATGTTCCTTTGATAAGATTACTATTGTGAGTATTTGATGTTTCGTAGGAAAATAACCAACAACAACCAGAAAATATAAATTTATGCTGATTAACTTCATTCTAACAAAATAAAGGTCATTTCTCTCATTCTAAGGGGCTTTTTTTCATTATCTTTGGTTTTTATTACATTTTTCTCATTCTCATTTTTTTTATTATATATAGCAATGATGATAGCATTCTCAAAAATAGTCTCATGTTTGATGATTGACAGCATAGCAATTATAAATACATACCGCTTTCAGTTTCAATGTATTGATATCCACTTCAATTGTTTGGATCTGTCGATCACAAACATTTATTGATGATAGGATTTGATCCTTCAATGATGTCAATGGCGAGATACGAGATTCATCCTGAGGAGTGGGTGAAATGGCTTCAAAATGTGGATTATAACCATCCTGATTTGATTTAAAAATTTATGCATTATACAATAGGCATTCCATTTGAATCAAGGAAACTTACTTCAACACCATCATCAATGGTCTCAATGACCATTTCATGTTGATTAGAAGGAATAACACGTGAGCCGGTCGTGATTGCTGCTGATGAATTTGAACTTGATAACGATGAAGATGATAGGCCGTCCACCAAAATTTTCTGTGAAGTTGTAGCATGTCCTGGTTGTTGGATAGGGTTATAATAATGATGATGATTCGATAGTGTTAAAGATGATGAGGATGGGGGATGAAAACCACCACTATTTCCACCAATATGAACGAAATGTTGTCCAGAGGGAACGCCAGTACCCACTCCAGGATGCAATGTCATCAACGGGATACCACCACCAGGAACTGATACTGGAATTGCACTAGGAATCTGTGGAATTGGACCAGTGCCTCCGATCTGAATTCCTGGACCACCGCTTGGTCCATAATGTGACATAAGATTTCTTTTGTTAGAAATATCATAAATTTCATGTAATAAATGACCATGTGATAAATGGTTATGTTGCAATGATGAACCATGATGTGGATGCTGAGAATTATGGTGGGGATGAATGGATGATGAGGATGATGGCGGTGGAGGTGCCGTATTGGTTGTGGACGATGCACCATGGTGATGATGGTGCATTAATGATGCTGGTGTTGATGAAGCCGATATTAGACCGGTCTGTATCAATGTGTTCAATGGATTGGGTGGTGGTGGTGGTGGTGCACCATGTTGTTGCTGATGCTGATGATGAAGATGATGATGATGTTGTTGTTGTGGTTGTTGTTGGTGATGATGATGGTTATTGATGGGCGCCGACTCTGCCGACGATATTGTCATCGGCGATGGCATCGAAACGATCGTGGTCAAAGCAGAATTTGAACCAGAATAATTCAATGAAATAGGTCCAGCGACAGTAGTAAATTGAGATATCACCGTTGATGTGGGTTTACTTGAATTGAATGCTACGCTTTCTTTTCGAATTTCATTTGTATTGTAATTTTGATTCGATAAATCATGTCTTTCAAATGAAAAGTATGTTGAATTAAATAACGGTAAAGTGTATGTCTAAGAATACTTACATGGTTAATAATTTATCATTAACTGATGATCGTTTGATCGTCGATTGCGAACCACTATTATTATGTGATGAAGAGATTTTTTTACGATACGATTGGTTTTCAGTGTTGCTATAAACAGTATCAAATTGTTTAATTGGTAACAGATTTGAAACAGTCGTTGAATATCGGTTAGTTGTATTTATTAATGAAAACGCTGATGTCGTGGTCGCCGCCGAAGATGATTCGTTTTCCGTAATTTCACGTTTATAACTTTGTTGATTACTACTATGTCCAAGTGCAATTTCTTGAGCAAATCGTTCCTATAAGTTTTCGTTTATATGGATGATGATGATGATGATGATGATTACGAAAACGAAAAGAAAAAAAAACAAGATGAAATTGTGAAAAAAAAGAAAACATCAAGTTATTGGATTCAATGCGAATTTTGTTTAAGAAAAATCACGAATACAAAACCGATTAATATACATATATATAATATAAGAAATAAAGAGAGAAGGCATTGAAAGAGACAAGGATTTTTTTTAGAAAGTGAGAGAAAGAGAGATTCGAGTTATGGTCTATGACGAGCAACTACAACAACTTAAACTTATTTCAATGATAATGATATTGGTATATACGTTTTATACGAACTGTATGATTGAATGAATTATTTGAAGACGAAATTCAATTCAATCAATAACTATAAAAAAAAAGAGTATAGAGTATAATCATAATAATATAATATAATCATCATTATCGAATGCAGTGGAAATCAAACAACAAATAAACAAACTACATAAAATATATGAAATGAATAAAAAAAACAGCAGCACTATTTATTTATCTATCATCTCTATTCGTTTTGATCCTTTCCTGATTCCATTCAATTATCATCATTAATAGGATACAATACAATATTATTCTAGACAACAAAATTCACAGAAAAAAAATAACTAAACATAGCTGCTAATGGCTGCTATATATTACAGGACAAAATTTGAAAAAAAACAACAAGATAAAATAATCTGTGTGTGTGTGTGTGACTGAACCAAAAATCCATATCTGTTGTACATGTATATTATATTTATATATGTGTCCAGTTATTAGATTTGCGAAATTAAAAATTGTACAAAAATGAACACACATATATTCAATTATTATTCACAATAATAATATGATGATGAAAACAATGATTATTGGCTAGAGTTTAATTTTTATCTTTCTAATTTTTCTTTTCAATAATAATATTTCATCTAATATAATGACGAAAAGAACTTGTTAATAATAGATTTATTTTGTTGCCAAAAAGTCATTGAAAGATATATAAGTGATATATTTGGTATCTCATTATTTTGAAATGTTTATGATGAGAATCAAACATACACACACAAATATATTAATAATACATACAAAATCTCTTGTCGATGATGATGATGATGATGATGATGATAATGGCTTAAATGATGGTGAACAAGCAAACAGATCACAACCACCATCATTTTTCAATAATGGACCCAATGGATATAAAGCGGATGGCGTTTCATTTAACGCCGTTATCCCCGAACCACTTTCGTTATATGTGGATCCTATTGATTTTTGATGATTGTTATTGGCCAATGGATATAATAATCTTCTGGTTGAATTATTGTTGTTTGTAACAAATTGATGATCAAATTGTAATGAATGAGGAATAGGTAGCTGTGGCGGAGTAGTACGATTCGGATGATAAAGTAGAGGATTATTATTATTATTATTATTGGTTATAAGATGATGTGGTGATTG
Organism: Dermatophagoides farinae; assembly: GCF_024713945.1. NCBI lineage: Eukaryota > Metazoa > Arthropoda > Arachnida > Sarcoptiformes > Pyroglyphidae > Dermatophagoides > Dermatophagoides farinae. Next base: position 5,601,443 of record NC_134678.1, read on the forward strand.
TGATTGATACGAATTGTGTTGATGAGGATGCTCAAAATGTCCATGATGATAAAGTTGATGTTGTTGCCTTTTATTGTTACTATTGATGAGAGTTGATGATGTTGGTGTTGTCGTGGTTGTATATGGAGAATTTCTCGAATGAAGAGCATTATTATCTGAGGCACTATTTGATATTGATGATGATGATGATGATGATGAGAAAGAGGATGTAACTGGCACATCTTGCTGTTGCAGCTGATGATGATGATGTTGATATATAATGGACCTAGAATGCATTGAATGAATGAAATCATATCATCATTCAATGTTCTATTGATGATGATCGTGTTGTATAAATGACAATCAATCTATAAGATGTGGATTGAATAAAATTCTTTTTAATCCAGATTCAAATCAATAATAACAAATGAATGAATAGAATTCAATCAAATTAAGATGGATTGATGATTGTATATCAAAATTTTCTAATTTAGAAATTAAGTTATCAAACAAATAAAGAAATAATGATAATGATGATAAATTTTCAAGACAAAAGGAATGCAATATACCACACAAACACATACACATAAAGAAAAGAAACGGAACGAAAAATATTTAGGATTTTGTTGTTATAAATTGTGTGTTGCAACTTTGTTGGTTTCTATCGTTTCAATATTATTATAATAAGATGAATGAAGATGATGATGATGACGATGAATAATAGACATGTATACAAACAAATTTGATAGAAAATGTGAATTATTAGATCATTATTTTTTGGAATAATAATAATAAAATAAAATCAAAAATCAAATATGACGACCAGAAATTACTTCATTTCACATTTTTTTTTCTTGTGTGTGTATGTGTCTTTTTTACCACCAATAAACATCATCAAGATCTAAATGATCATCATCATCATCAAATTCGTCGTGAACCTAACCATTACACACATTACACCACTGAATCACTTGTGCTCAAATAGAGAGATACAATTTTCACTAGAAACATAGATACACAACAAACATACACACACACACACACACACAGAGGGATAGTAAATGATTTAAGTGGGGGGGGGGGGAAAAGAAAAGGAATGACTGTGACTGTTTGTGGATAATTTTTTTTTTGCTAGTAGCATATTTATACAGTGGTATCTCGGTTAACGTTGGTAATCCGTTCCAAGACGACCATCGTTAATCGAAACACGATTTTCCATTGGATATAAGGTTCCTTGATGGCTTATTTGTTTTTTGAAATTTTATATTTGATATTCCGATCCATAGACTAGTTCACTGACCATTAAAGAACCGTTAAATGATAAAAATGACCAGAATTGCCATCATACAAATGACTGAAGAACTGAAAATCCTAGCCAAAAAGTTGATCAAAATCAAATGAGATTTGATTGTTGGAAAACCCGAAAAAAGACGATGATCCAAACAAGCTAAACATGGTCAGAGAAAATTTTTATTCAATTAAGTTTTTGATCTGGTTTTATACATGAGTCATGTTTAATAATAATAATAACTTAGGTTATGATGACCATAAATTATACAAAAATTTAATCAAATTTCGACCATCGTTAACCGAGATACCACTATCCTATGCCCCACGCTTGGTTGGTATAAGTTTTCTTTTCATTTTTTTTTTCTTTCTTCTTATTGCCTGTTTTGTTTGTTTGTTTGTTCATTCGTCGGTATATACCAGTCGCGTCATCAGAAAAAAAATACACATACACTATACATCTATACATGGATCCAAGGCTAATATTCAAACCAGTCTTACTGTTTTATTATGCTACTACTACCATCATCATCATCATTAAAACAGAGAGAACAAAGAAGCATATACAAAACTATGTTTTTTTTTATACGCCGCATGTATGAATCAATCAAGTCTTCCATTGTGTTTTTTCATCAAAAAAAAATGATGTTGATGATGTTGATGATGATAATGATGTGGATGAGGATGATCAAGAATAACACAAATGAATAAAAAAAGGCTTCCTTTTGATAAAAAAAAAAAAACATAGTCGTCCTCGCTTTTTTTTCTTTTCTTTTCTTTTTTTCTCAGATTGTTTTCATCATGAACTTTGAATTCGAATCCATCAAAAAAAAAAAAAAAAAAATGTAGCCCCACAAAAGTGGCTGAAAGTTTGGTTACATATATATATAATAGAATAGATAATACAAACTGTATGTATTGCCCACCCAAATATGTGTGTGTGTCTGTATAAACTACGTTATATACACTGAAACAGAACATTGAATGGAGTGTGAGTTAGTGAGTGAGTGAGCGAGTGAGAGAGTGAGAGAGAGAGAGAAAGAAAAAAAAGAAAGAAATGAAAATGATAAATTGGCGCAATCAAATTGGGGAAAAAAATTGAAAATCGAATCATTTTTTTTTCTTTTACGTAGAATTTATTTTTGGTTTTGTTCGATTAGTATCGATACACACACACGCTCAAGTTATAAAGATTTAACACACACAGACACACACACATACAGGAGCATATCATCAATAAAGGGTTAGAAATTCAATCACATTATTATTTATTAATCCATGAATGAATTGTTTCATGACTCCATGAACCATAACTATACGTTCAAAATTATTTTATTGACGTCAAATACAAACAACCAAACCAGAGAAACTATGACCTAAACCTAACAACATAATTTTTAGCTTTTTTCTTTCAAAAAAAAAAAAATTTTTTTTTTCATTTCCATTTGATAACACACACATTTATATACACAAATGTAAACAGGTAAAATTTTTACAAATCTATTAATACAAAATTAAAATCACCTGTCACGGTTAGTTCCAAAAGAAAAAAAAATTATCATCAAAAAAAAAAAAGAAATTACCACATCAAGATATCAGATGCGGATATCTATGTTATTTATACATGCCCTTCCCCCATTACAAACACACACACACACTATTATAAATGAAATGAGATTTTTGATGGTGTGTAAATATACATAAGTAAATCTTGTGGTGTTGTTAGGATAGGGGGAGAGAGAGAGGGAGAGAGAGAGAGATAAAATCAGAAATTTTTTCCATTTTTTTTGTAGATTTGTCTATATCTCTAAAAAAACCAGTGCAATGATTTTTATGATGATTTTTTGTTTTCATTTCATTCATTCATATTATCAATCAATCATCTTCATTGCCGATACACTAAATACCCGTGTTTGTATGTGTGTTTGTGTTTTCATTTACTTATCGAAAAATTTTTTTTTTTTTTTTTGATTAAATAAAAAAGAGACCTAAACCTAATCTCACCAATTGGTCGAACCAATCAAAACAATTGATATTGAATTGAATGATAGCTGTTTATCAAAATCAAATCAAATCGAATCATCATATCATCATTAATTGATTAATATTGATATGATATGATATGATATGATTTGATGATTTTGATGAATGATTGAATATCTATCGTATGGAAAAAGCCAAAACATAATTAATTTACATGCACACACACACACTGACATAGCCATGATTTATGATGATGATGATGATGATGATTATAATTAAAAACCGGAAGAGGCGTACATTCACCTTGTGTGAGATTTTTTTTTTGTTGTTGTGTCCGGCTATCTATTCATATATTATAACATAACACAACTACCGCTACCCCCCAATGCAAGAAAAAAAAATCAATTTTAACCAACCACTCAGCCCACCATTAGACAAAAAAAAAAATAAACATAGTTCTGTTCAAATAGATGGCCCCATTTTTTTTCTATTTTTTATCTATATATAGTGTTCCTGAAACATATAGAGAATAGGAAGAGAAAAAAAAAACTAAACGAGCTTAGACTGTTGTTGTTAAGAATTTTATTATTCTTGGATGTGCGTGTGTGTGTTGTGTGTGTGTGAATTAAGAGAATCGACTGTATTCTACACATACACAACAACAACAACACAAGCCGGTATTAAATTTTTTTTTTCTTTTACTTGAAAACAGTACGACGACGACAACAACAACAACAACACAAACCAGACCAAGATGAGAATAATCAAAATAAAAATAAAAAGAACCATCACGACAATAATAACAAAAACAACAACAACAACAACTTCAAATGAAAATAATCAACATCATCATCATCATCGTTATCATCAAAAATACGGACGAATCCACAATGACACAAAACTATGAAGGTAGAGACGAAAGACACCCACCACCATCACCACCACCATCATAATCATCATCATCATCATCATCAAAAGCAACAACATAACCATACATAACACTGAATTCAGGAAAAAAACGAAAATCCATGCAATATATATCCAATGTACCTTTTTTCTTTTCTATAGAAGCCACGAGTCGAATCGAATGATGAGAGAGCAAAACAAACACAAACATAAACACCATTAAGACTACGAAACAAAAAAAAAAATTTTTGTTGTCGATTATTTTTTTTTCGCTATACCCAAATGATGATGAAATGGATTCGGTTTTTTTTCGGCTGTCGACATACTAACTACAGTCATTCATCGATATATAAGGATAAGTTTTGTGTATGTATAAAAAAAAATCGATTGTAATGCTGATGTAAAACTATCATGTAATTTTTGAAGAATCATTTATCAAACAGACAAATAAACAAACAAAAACAAAAAATTTACTATACTAAATATCCATAGATAGTGGATATACTATTGAAATTTCAAGACACCTTTACCGGAAAATTGATAGATTCGAATCTATTTTGACAGTGTCGATCATATGATGATGATGATGATGATGATGATGATGATATTATTTTTATTATTAGTTCTAAACAAGTCGGTGAACCTGACTTTTATTTATGAATGTCAAATAATAAAAAAAAAATTTCGGATGATTCATTCCCTCCAATTCCCTTTTCGACATCATCAATATGATTATGATAATAATGAATAAAAATTTCAGTTTAGGACAATTAAAAATTAAAAATCAATTCATATATGAATTGGTGGGAAAAAAAATTGAATAACAAAAAAAGAATAGACATCAGAATTCGTTGAATTCATTTCATTTTAAGACACACAATTTCATTTTTGTTGCTTGTTTTGTTCTAATTCTTGGGGCGAGGGGGATTCATAGAATTTTTTTTTGTTGCTCTTTCGATTTTGTATTTGTATTTTATCCACATCTACATCATTATCCATATTTAAATAATCCATTCTAATCTCTGTATGCGTTATTCTTGAACCAGAAAAAAAATCGTCAATTACCATTGCATAATAATAACAGCCAGCCCACACACACACAGGGTGGTTTTCTATTTCATCTGTCATCAAATGGGCTGGTAAGATTTTGGGCTATGGGGGGAGCTATGCATGATTATAAATAAGTATTGAAAAAAGATTGCTCATGCACGATATGATGATGATTATCATCATCACAAACAAAAAAAGGTTGTGCAAAGATATTCTATTCATCTGGAACTAATGCTACCATCTATTATTATAGAATTTAAACTAATCGAGAATTCTCATTTTTTTCGTCTTGCTCATTTTTTGTTGTTGTTGTTGTTGTTGTTGATCGATTATTCAACCTGCACAGAGAAAAAAGCAGGTAGTGTACTATTCGATTTGGTAGTGTACAAATGGTAGTGCACACTACCAAATGTATAAGTACTTAACAATTAGGTAGTGTACTATTCGATTTGGTAGTGTACAAATGGTAGTGCACACTACCAAATGAATAAGTACTTAACAATTAGGTAGTGTACATTACTAGTTGGTAGTGTGCAAATGGTAGTGCACACTACCAAATGAATAAGTACTTAACAATTAGGTAGTGTGCAAATGGTAGTGCACACTACCAAATGAATAAGTACTTAACAACTAGGTAGTGTACACGACCTCAGCTAGGTAGTGTACACGACCTCAGCTAGGTAGTGTACACGACCTCAGCTAGGTAGTGTACACGACCTCAACTAGGTAGTGTACACTATCATTTTTGAAAGTAGTTTACAACAATTTAAAAAATTACAACATTATAACATTGTCTATGAACGGCATTAAATATATTTCATACATGTATTGACTTATAATTGCAACAACTATAAAAATGCCCAATCATCATACTCTGTTTCAAAAAATTTCAACATTGAATTTTTTCATGTTCGAAATGTTTAACTTTGATATTTTTTCTATTTTTTTGCCATGGTAAATAGTAAGTAGCTGATTGATTTTTGGAGCAAATATGTAACAATGTTTTGTTGTTATTGAACATATTGTAAAATATTGGGGCATTTATTCATTTATTTATTAAAAAATCAATTAATATTTTTACAAATATCTCTAATCTCTAATATACGTAGGTTAATATTATTTTTTGTAAAAAGATAAAATATTTGAACAAGTTCTGGTTTCCTAAAAACGAAATGAATATTTTATCGTTTTTGAGTTCATATATGTTGAAACTAAAGACGTGACTTTTGTCCCATTAAATCCAAGAGTATGAAGACAAAGACTTTTGATATGAATAATGGTATGTATCTGAATTGATTAATGCTAACGACAAATATCTTTCAGTTTATTATTCTGGTCTTAAATCGAATTCAATATTGGCCAAATTTCAATTAAAGAGAACCAGACAAAGTTTTGTTTTTGACCCACGAATAAGCTTGAAAGTTAACCAGATACATTCTATAAGCATTCGACGATAAACAATTAGTAAATATCTCCGATATAATTACTTGTATATACTAGAATCGATTAACAAAACCCATAACTAATTGTTTTTAATTTTTAGCCATCGATCTTGAAATCTAAAACTGGAACCTCTGAATTTCAATCAAAACCATTATCTTGAAATGACTGTAGTTTTTCTCGTTAACCGAAAATAGAATAAGAATATCTTTCATACAAACACTGATATGTATAGGGGTAAATAAAGAAATCAAATCACGTTTGAATCATCGATACAAACACAGGTATTTTTATTTATATTTTTTTCTAATATTTTTAACTTATTGTAATTGTTGTTGTTTTTTTTTCTTTTTCTTTCTCTTTTTTTCTAATATTTTTTTTCTTTTTCTTTCTCTTTTTTTTCTAATATTTACATGTTTTTCCCCCTTTTTTTGTTAAGATATAGGGGTAAATAAAGTTTATTTAAAAAAAAACAAACAGGTATGTAATTGAATTGAAAATCCACGGTTACAACTAATCCTTTTCAATTATTTAGTATAATGCCATGTAGTCAAATCTCTCAATGCCGCTGATATGATTCGAATTGCCATATTAACATATTTTTGGGATTTGTAAACTCGGACATTGTGTTGAAAACATTTAGAACTTGGAGAACGGAACAATATATCTTTTCTATTGGACAACAAAAATTCATACCATAAAATGTTGGATTTTGGATCAGCATAATACAATTTGTGCATTATCATGATATTTTGTTTTTAAAAATAATATATACTTCATTTATTATTCATTTAATTTTGCAATAAAATTTAAATTCAATACAAATAATGAAGAGGAGGTCGAAAGGGTTAAAAAGGGGGAGAGGTCAAAAATCAAAGTAGTGTACTAGCTGATTTGGTAGTGTACTATTCGATTTGGTAGTGTACTATTCGATTTGGTAGTGTACTATCGATTTTGGTAGTGTACTATCGATTTTAGTAGTGTACAATCGATTTTAGTAGTGTACTATCGATTTTGGTAGTGTACTAGCTGATTTGGTAGTGTACTAGCTGATTTGGTAGTTTCGCCACTCCACTACGATTTAGTAGTGTACACACCAGGCTATTTTTTTCTCTGTGTGTGTATTTGTGTGAGTGTTCTGTTGTGTTGTGTCTGTGATATATAGAAGTTATAACGGAAAAAATAAAATTAAAATCCACTTAAACTTGCAAATCAATAAAAAAAATTGCGTCGTCGTCGTCATTCTTATCATCAATAAAATTGTACAAGTGTAATTTCTCATTTTGAAGGTAAACTTTTTGATTCATATACTGTGAAATAAATAACTATATTAACCACAAAATCGATTATTACGTGTGCATCAGAATCAAAAAAAAACTACGATCAAAAATTGTTACTACAATCTTTGTAATTTATAATTTTTACCCTTGGTTGTTTGAATCAAAAAAAAAATAATGTTTTGTGCAAAATATTCCAACAAAAGTTTCAATTGATTCATTCAATTCGTTTCATTGGTTTGTTATTAATATTTTTCAAATCCAATTTATTTCATTATGTTAATGATTATTCTTAGTTTATTTTTTATAGTTTTCTTCTGGTTCCATTATGTTCTCATATGCGACAGGAACTTCGTCTTCTTCATCATCATCAGCGAATAACCGCAATAATAATAATAATAATAGTAGTAGTAGAGAAAATTGCCGAAATTCAACAAACCAGAATAACAGCAGCAATCCAAGAGGTCAATCATTTAAATTCAATTTTAACGAATCATTTCGTAAAATTTACGACGATTTTCAAGATATCAAAGTGTCATTCGATGACATTTCAAGTTAGTATTTTTGGATTTTTTTTTTGTTTCATTGAAATCATAAATTCTTTTTTTCAAACCTTAGAGAATATACCAGAGATGAATAAAATATTCAACATATCGAAAACATCTTGTAATTCGTGCAATTCTGTTAATTCAAACATATTTGCACGGAAAAGAAAATGTGGAAAATGTTCATTGACATTTTGTTCACAATGTATGGTTTATAATCCAGTGCCACCAAGAAAATCTATCTGCAATCGTTGTACAGTGTTTAGCCAACATCCGATATCAAAAGAAGCTTTAAATTCATTAAAAGTTCGTGATTTAAAATGGTTTCTTGCTTCAAAGAATATATCTTCGCATCATTGTTATGTAAGTTTTGTTTTGTATTATTATTATTATGAATTATATATCCTAATTTTTCAAATAAAGGAAAAATCCGAACTTATTGATCTGATCATATCGTTTCGCAATGAAACTTCTTCATCATCGTCATCAGGAATAAATTCTTCTACCAATGCACATCAACGTCGTCATTCTTATGCCAATGCTTCTGCCTCCAGCAATAATGATCAACAACATGAATCAAATTCATCGTCATCGAATAATCATCGTCAAAATTTCTATGAAACATCATCACATTCATCGCCAACATCGTTTTATAATAATTTAAACAATCAATCTCCATCGTCAACATCATTCGAATCACATAGTGAAACAGTGGATCTAAATCCAAATTCAAATGATAATGATACAATCAATTCAAATAGTGATAAAACTAATAAACAAGCGAATAAAACATCACCATCATCATCGTCGTCGTCTTCGCCGATGAATATAAAATTAAATGATATCAAGAATGAAGAGGAGATACGAAAATTATCTGTAAAACAGTTGAAATTATTATTGACTAGAAATTTTGTTAATTTTAAAGGCTGTGTTGAACGTGAAGAATTGGTGGGCAAAGTTTTACTATTGTATAATGATAAAAAACAAAATGATATTCTTAAAGGTTAGTTTCAGAATATTTTTTCTTTGATAAATAGCTATAAAAAAATTTGTTGAAATGAAAATCTATAGATCAATTGGAAACAGAAAAAGCATCGATCAATAGCGGTGGTGTGGATGAAAATCAATGTAAAATTTGTTGGGAAAATGTAATCGACTGTGTTCTATTGGATTGTGGTCACATGCTTACTTGTACGGATTGTGGTAAAGTGTTGAGTGAATGTAAGTATTGCTTCAATCCTTATTCTATATGTTTCATTCAAAAACAAATCGATAATTGATTCATTATTATCATTATTAGGTCCTATTTGTCGACAATTCATAACTCGTGTTGTTCATGTTTTTAAATCATGAATTTTAATTTTTTTGATTGAAGCCAGCCACACCAACCAGATCTCTATTCTCTTTAAAATCCTGTTTACGAACAAGATGTTAATGTTATTTGGTCGAAACTCCATTATCCAAATCTGTTTTTTTTGCCGTTTGAAAAAAGATTTATGTTTTTCACAGTAAATACGTTTATTTTCAAAAAAAAAAAAAAAATAAATTTTCATTATTTTTTCATAAATAAAATGTTTTGCTGTTTCCATTTTGATCCAATACAAATAATTTTAACAATGATAACTTTTGATATTCTTCAATTGCTGTGATTTTAAATGTTTGAATGGGTTCATCGAAAATTTTCGATTCGCTAACGAAATTCGTGTCGATATGACGATATTCAACAAAACGTAATCCATATTTCGATGTCAGTACTTTGTCATTATTCATGATGAAAACATTCTCATCATGATTATTATGATTGGTGAATGAAAATAAATCATAATCAAACCATGGATTTAAATTCAAAATTATCAAATCTTCTTTTGTCCACCAGCGATTAACGGATAAATTTTGATGTAGAAAAAATTCATCAATTAAATTAAATTCTCTTGCCATTATTCCCGTTTGACGATGAGCCAATCCAAACACATGTCCTAATTCGTGTATCATGGCGCCGAATGTTGTCGTAAAACAACCAGAACGAGTATTTCTATTATTACTATCATTCATAAATCTTTTTACATCAATCGGACGTTGATCATTTAATCGTTGATGAATTTCTTCAATTTTTTCTGGCCAACAATATAAACAATGTGTACTCAATAATGCTAGACCATCTCCACCTAATGAGACATAGCCTTTTACTTGTTTAGATGGTATCCAGAATGGTTCATCAGAACGAGGAAAATATCTTGAAAAAGAGCAAAAAGCTAAAAATTTACAATCATTTGAAGCAAGTGGAGAATTCATCAATTGATTGGCAATTAAACGCCAAAGTTTTGATTCATTCATCTGCCAAAGAACATCATTATCAAATCTATCGACTAGGAAACGGTGAACAATTGGTCTATTATTGTCTTGTTGTTGATCAAATTCTAAACGAAAAGTTTTACCAGTTGTTTTCCAATAGAAATACTGTGCCAACATGGCTGCCAAAGAAATTCTTTTGCAAGCAGATTCGATCGTATTGGTTTCATTTTCTGGCGCTTCAAATTTACCATCATCAAACCAAGATGATGAAGTTTCACCATTACAAATCAGATAAATTAATCGGACAACTTTTACGTTTTTGGGATTCACAGGAAATTCTATGACAAACATCCATACAGATATTATTATGATGATGACTTTTCCAAATTCTGAATACAATGTCAAAACATTGGATTTTTAAAAATAAATACAATTCTGTTCAAATAGTATGTTCAATTTCAAGATTTTGTTATCAAGTATCACAACAATACACACAAGAATTTGAGTCATGTCACTTTCTTCAAGGAGTTATACAAGTCTACCACGAATTTTGCAAATAAAAAATTTACTTTCTAACATTGGTTATTCTTTTCACAATTCTGTGATAAAAAATGGCCCGATTCAAGATCGAATTGAAAGCAAATTGAAATCAAAACTAGATGTAAGTAGTGAATCACAAGATTAATAACATTCCTTTATTGATTTTCTTGTCTGACAGTAATAAATCTGATTTTATAATTTAAAATTATTGTCTATGATATTATGAATAGCCATTAAATTTGGATGTTCAAAATGAAAGCTCAATGCACAATGTACCACGAGGTTCGGAGACACATTTTCGTGTAGTGATTGTTTCGAAAAAATTCGATGGATTAAACGCTCTGCAGGTAGTTTTTTTTATCGTATTGAATTTTACACTGATCTTTAGTAATAATTATGATGATGATAGAGGCATCGAAAAGTCGTCAAAGTTTTACGTGAAGAATTTCAAAATATTCATGCAATGGCAATCGAAGCATACACTCCTATACAATGGGAAATGGATCTGAATGGAAAATCTGATTGTCGATCACCAAGATGTTTAGGTGGATCAAAATCAACGAAATAATAATTTATTGTAAAAATTACTTATGATTAAAATTCATATAATGATGATAGTGAAATATAAAAGATATATATTGATTGATTGATTCCGAAATTCGAACATTCATGGATACACAATGTCTATGAATGAATCTAATTCCATGTCAAGCCAAGTAGCGCCACTCATTCTTATTGGCCAACACCACGTTCGAGAATTTTTGTTGCCAGTGTTTTCGGCTGATTTTTTTCAATATCATCAATTTTTTCGTTTTAATTTTTGTTCTAAAAATGTCTACTTTTTCAATACCAAGTTCAAAATGTTTCGATTTGATACAGACATTAAATTTTGATCAATTAGATCAATTATCATCACGAGATATACGTTATATATTACCTTGTTTAGTACGTATGTGTCATTGTGATACAATAGATTCATCAAGAAAATGGCTGGAGAATCGGCGAAAATTGAAACGAATTCTCACAACATTTCCGGAAGCAAACGATATTCGTCAAGTTTTAGATATTGATTATGTTCAATTAGAATCAGAAGTGAAAAAAGATTTGCAATTACGATTAAAATCACCTAGCCAACCACAACCATATGAAACATACCTGTTGTCATCTGTATTTCAATTATTCAAAATTTCAAACGCTGACAATGCTGAGCATAGTTTGATAAAAATTTTCGAACATAATGATCAAAAACTTTTAATACGTATGAAATTAGTTTTAAATGAATTGCTTACATTATTTATATATTTTAAAAATCAATCATATCAATTGAACCAGCTACATTCCGGTCCAGTTGCATCAGAATTATTTGATACAGATATCTATCTTGATGAAATTGTTGATCTTATCTATTTTGCAATCTCTGAAATGCCAAGCACATTTCAATTGTTTGAGATTGTTGAAACATTATTGATTGTTAAAAATGGTCTACCATTGGTCGTGCGTTTAGTGGCTAATTTTCCCGAATCATTTCATGAAATATGTAGCACATTGATAAACAATAGTGATAGCAATGTGATTGAAGAGCAAAATTTTATTTCATCAAATCGTGTACAAGTATTACGCAAACTTTGCCAAATGAATCAATCAGAAGCTTTATTGATTCGAAGTGAAGCAATTGAATTATGTCGTATGCCGAATTTGATCGTTATGCTTACATTGGATCACATAAGACATCGTGATGATAGTAATGAGAAAACCAATTCCGATGTTCTATCATTCTTGACAGGAATATTATTAAGTAATGATGATAAAATTCGTACATGGTTCTCACAATATATTAAACGAAAAAATCTAGACACATCGCCACAAACAAATTGTTTCCTAGAATTTCGGGAACAACTTTTACGTCGTTTTCGTTCAATCACTGAAACTATGATGAATCTTTCGAATAATTTTTCTTCAGCAAATGGTAACCCAAAAATTGAAGAATCAATCATAACCGAAGCTTGTTTGATGCTACGTTTATATTGTGCACTTCGTGGTGTAGCCATGATGAAATTGAATGACGAAGAAACACAAGCCATAAGCAAAATGATTGTTTGTCGTCCACCACATATTGATATCGGTGTCCGTTTCGTATCGGTAGGTCTTTGTATGATATTGGCCTTTCCTAAGATGATTATCAGCCAAGAAACTGAAATCATTGAATGGATCAAATGGTTGGTAAAAGAAGAAAATTATTTTGGACAAAAAGCCAATACGAAAGCATCGTTTGGTGAGATGCTATTATTGATTGCTATATTTTTTCATTCAAATCAATTGACTCAAATCGGAGAATTAGTATCGTCAACAATAGGCATCAAACATTCATCACGAACCAATGAATTAACCTTAATCAAACATATTTTCATTCAAGATATATTTACTGAACAAACTGTCACCGCACATGCTATAAAGGTACCAGTGACGAAAAATTTAAATGATTCAATCACAGGTGCCTTGCCCATTCATTGTATCTATCAACTTTTAAAGAGTAGAGCTTTCACCAAAAATAAAGTACCGATAAAAAATTGGATTTTTCAGCAGCTATGTAATTGTCGGCCACCGATTCATCACATTCTTCCATCATTGATTGAAGCATATGTAAATTCAATATTGCTTCCTACTAGCCAATCGGCCCATATGACTAATGAACCGATTGCCGAAGAAGATCTTGTACAAGTATTTCAACGAATCGTATATTCTTTTGAGCCAGATCAAATACAAAAAACTGATCGAAATCCATCAGGCGATGAGGAATCAACAGATGACGATCAAAATGACTCAGATAATGATTCAGATGATCAAGAACGAATGGATGTCGATGATGATGAAACCGAGAATGAAAATGATGATTCGAATCTATCGACAGGAAATGCTAAAAGCTCAGAAGAATCATTGAATTCGGTATCCTGCTTATTGACATCACAGTTATTATTTCTTTACTATGTTCTTCTTTATGAGGATGTTCGGTTAGCAAATATTCGAAATGTAGATCGTCCATCAATGACATATTCAAGTGAATTCATGTCTCGTTTGCCAATATTTTATCTAATTCAGCGCACTCAAACATGTCCAGAAGAATATGGCTTACTTAGGCCTCCATTATTGCGATTGATTTCATTTCATTATCCACATTTATGTTTGGTTCGTGATTGGCTACCCAGACCGAATTTTTCCGTGTCTAATCATAGATCATTATTCTCATTACATGATCGTCATCAAGTTAAACAGATTGTTGCTCACCGAAAAAAATTAAGAAAATTATTCCAGACAACTTTACGTTCATTAAAAGAAAAACTATATAATCAGAATCGTGAACCATTCTATTATTTAGAACAATTAGTCAAATTGCCTGATGAATTATTATGGCCATTTGCCACTGATTTTATTCAGCTTTTACCATGGATATTGGATGTAGATACACCGAAAAAAATTCTTTTACTAATTCGACAAATTTGGTTCCGCTTAAATTACATATTTCCTACCAAACTTTGGGTTATGACTGTGAATATTCTTCGCAATGGATCTATAAACGGATTCTTGAGCTCCTGGAATCAACAAAATTGGGAGGATATTGTTATGAATCCGAATTTTATTTTTCGTTGTGATCAACGTGTTTTTCGGATACCCGAACTAATGGAGATTCTTTTACACATGATCGATGGATTTCTTTCGGCATCAAAGATTAAATGCACACATCATAATATGGAATGTATTGGTCGACATACTGGAGATGAAGAGAAAAAGAAACGTGAAGAATTGTCACGAATTTATAATCTAACTTGGGATTCGGCTGCCATTCAAATGTTATTGGACTGTTGCTCACCTCAAATTGATCAGAATGTTCGAGAAAAATTTTATCAATATAATCCATGTGATAAAGTGTCTAAACAAAGTTCAATATTAAATCATCAAATTGATTGTCTACTATCGAATAGAAGAGAAATTCAAGGATTAATTTGCACACATTTACATCAACGTTTCATTGCTGATTGGAATCTAGCTAAAACGGTTTCAACACAAGGTTATGATCCAGAATTCTTACCAATGGCTGTAGCCGGTATCCCGTCATTACATATTTGTTTAGATTTTATACCAGATATACTACAATATACAGATCTTAGCAAACAGGTATTTTAATTTTTTTTTCATCAATTCAAGTCATTTCTTTCACTAATTTATTTATTTTTACCAAAATTCAAATATATATAGTCATTCGCTATAGATTTAACATCACATCTATGTGTTCAATATCCAATACCACGTTCATTTAGTATCGCTAAATTATGTTTTGAATTTGCCAACATTCATCTTACCTTATTACCAAATCCAAAACTTTGTCAATTTTATCTTTCAATATTACCGGCATTAGAACGTATGACACACACATTTCCACCATTGATTGAAGGGTTCCTAAAACTTCTCATACGACTTGGTCAACGTAATTTATCAGCATTCGCAGCAAAACCTGGATCAAAATTTTTCCTAAATTCTACTGATCAAATCCTGTTTCTACCTTCGTCATCATCATCATCATCATCATATGAAACAATTTCTAATGAATTTGAGTCAAATTCAGATTCATCATCATTAGTTATTAGAACGAACAATAAATCACTGTTACCGAATCAAGAAAGATTTTCCAAATCTAAATTAATCGATATTTCATGGTTGGAATTTAATCAAAATATAGCGAAAAAAATGTCACCAGAAGAATCATTAGCATTGGCTATACATAAAACATTTGCTATGGTATGTCAATTGAGTTCGATTAATCGAATCTATCGTGATAGTAGTACAATTTAATCATATATATAATGTTTCAATTCATTCATTTGTAAATTATTCATAGATAGAATATTCTATTCATTTATTGTTTTGATGGGAATTTTTTTCAAATAAAAATCTTTGACATTTTTTACTATTAAAATATCATGAGCATTTTTTTCATTATTTCTAAATATGTTCAATGTAAAAACGTGAATAAAAAAGAGGTAGATACAGAGGTAAACAAAGTTCCTTGAACTTGATAGTAGTTTTACATAAGAAAACTTTCTGTAGAATTTTTTTTTTATTTTTGCACTAAATATATAGTTTACAGAATCATATCCAGATGGTGTTGATGCTTAGATGGAATGCTGAGCAATGAGCACGAATTTGTGTTGTAGACGTATGTAACGATGATAGTAGAGAGATCTAAACTTAACAACAGAAAGGGATTCTCACAGTGTCACTCGAATGGTGCTTTTTTTTCCTACTATGTGTTGTTTGTGTATTGTGTTTGTATATGTGTCTGCTTCTATTTTCATGATCATCACTGTTTCGGTTTTATATATTCTTCACCGCCACCAACAACAATAACAATAAAAGATATACATACGGATGATGCGAATGATATTTCCGCCGATGTAAGAATTTTTTTCTCTTGAATCATCTGGAGAAATTATCGCATCAATTTGAGGCCAATGATACTTTTTTATTCATTCAAAAAAAAATTGATTACAAATAATTTCGAATACAGTGATTGTGTGATTTTTTTTTTTTTGAGTTGAATCGATATTCCCCATCATCATCGCGTGGATCGTTGATTAATCACCATAACACCATAAAATTATGGAGATAATACAACGATTCAATGCATCATTATCATCATTGTATGATGATAAATTACCAGTGTCAAAGGCTAAAATATCAGAAATAACAAAGGCAGCAATCACGGGTATTCGTGTGTATAAACACATTGTACAATCAGTGGAACGTTTTATACATAAATGTCGACCTGAATATAAACTTCCAGCATTATATGTAATTGATTCTATTGTTCGACATTCACAACATGAATTTCGTAATTCTAAAGAACGTGATGTATATGGACAACGGTTCAATAGGAATTTAGGACAAACATTTCAGAATCTATTCTCGACGTGCCTTCCCGAGGATAAGGTATGACAATTTTAAGGCATATATACTTAAGATTAATTAAAATTTACGGAATCATTTCTTTGAATATAGCCAAAAATTGTACGGGTTCTGAATTTATGGCAAAAGAATAATGTATTCTCGCCTGATGTGATACAACCATTATTGGATTTAGCCAATCCAAATACTTCACTATTACAGACTTCTAGCTCGACAATTTCAAGTGAAACTACAAATATTCATCATCATGAATCATCCAACACGTTCTTGGGACAGCAGAAACAGCAGCAACATCAACAACAAACATCATCGACTACATCGTCATCATCATCATCTCATCAACATCATAGATCGCACAAAAGATTTTCTAATAATCTTGATTTAGATTTATCACCAAAAACCAACGATGGCAATGATTCACAAAAAAGTCAAATGCTGCAGAACCAAGATCAGAATAAAGCATCTTATGATCGAATGTTTTCAGAAGCTTCAGCTGCATTTCATGCCGTTCGACAATTGGCCAATAAATGCGAGAATCAAAATTCAACAAGTTCGAATGCTGATCAAGCTTTAGCATCTCAACTTCAACAATTGGCATCCTGTTTGTCACAACTTCAACAAGATCATACTGTTAAAACACTAAATAGTGTTGATGGCTTAAACGAGACCAATTTTGATGTTGATCCAGAACTGGATTTGGATGATAATGATGATGATGATGATGATGATATTTCGACGCCTACAGAAGCTGAACCGCCATATCCAAAACCATCAAAATTATCAAAAAAGTTTATTCCAAATGAAAAAACATTAAACACATTTGCAGGTTTGATGCAAATCATTCGCCAACAATCTATAAACAAAACATCAGGTGAAGAATCAATTACAACATCAACTGGTAACAATGGTGAAATTCAACATCACTTCCATCATTATCATGACGATGGCAATTCAGCACAAGACACCATATTTCAGAAATTTTTCAAATCTTCTGCAGTTACATCAGCTTCAGCAGTAGCAGCTCAAACGCAACAGCAGGCAGCATCAAGTTCAATGCTACTACCGAATCATGTCAATTTACAATCATCTAGCTCAGATTTATTAAATTCGTATCATTACCAAAATCAAGGTGATCATACTGAATCCCTAACAGAAAGTTCAGCACAGCTTAATGAAAATCAACAACCATTGGCGACAAATTCATTAAACAATGAATTTCAACAGTCATCAAAACTTCGTGCATCATTTCGATCATCTCGATCACCATCGAATGATCGAAACCATGGTAGGGATCGTCACCATAGGGATCGTGATCGTCATCGTTCATCACGGTATCGTCGGTCATCATCTCGAGATGATCAAGACCGTAGTGAAAGGCGTCGTTCACGTGAACGAAGTCGTTCATCAAATCACCGTAGATCACGTTCCCGTAGTTCAAGCCGCTCACGTGATCGTTCCGATCAGAATATTGAACGCGAACGTGAAGAACGAGAACGACAACGAGAGAAACGTCGTAAAGGCTATCCACCATGTCGAAAAGATCGAATGACCATTTGTAGTACGACTTTATGGATCGGTCACCTTCCTAAGCGAACTACATCCGAAAGCGAACTTAATGATCTATTTGGTGAATTTGGCGTTATTCAAAGTATCGATGTATGGACTTTTTAAAAATATTTTTATTCTCTTTTTATCTAATGTATTTTTTTTTTGTTCTGATTCATAGTTGATTCATTCACGAGGATGTGCATTTGTTTGCATGGATCGGCGCCAGGATGCTTACAAAGCATTTGCCAAGATTAAATCGCAATCAAAAATTTTAAATTCAAATCAAGTCAAAATTACCTGGGCACCTGGCAAAGGGATCAAAAACAAAGAATATAAAGACTATTGGGAATCCGATATCGGCTCTTCATTTATACCACATAAAATATTGCTAGAGCAAGAAGATATTGATTTAGACCAATTGGAAGAAGGTGGCATGATTGATGAAGATTCTATACCGGAACAATTAAAAGAACTGCGCCGACTTAAACGTCAAGAGAAAAAAGAAAAAGAACTTTTCATTAAACAACAGCAACAAATAGCCGCTGTAGCTCCAACTATGGTTACAGGTGCTGTTGCAGTTAATTCTTTGATTCCTTACCCTGCCGGATATGTTGCCCCGCCACCACCACCACCAATACCGTTATTAACAGCTCCCACTTCAACATCTTTCAAAACAAATCCTCACCCATCTCCGATTTCTTTTAATAATTCTCATCATCAAATTCCGATGCCAGTGCCGCCACCACCACCAGCGACTGCACTATTAGGATTGTCGGGCTCTTTTCCGCCAAATGTTCCACCGCCGCCGCCACCACCACCACCACCATCATCATTAGGTCACCCTAATCTATTACCGCCAACGAATCCGGTACATGTTACAGGAAATGGGGCTCAACCACCGAATTTTCCTTGTGTCAATCCTTGGGCTCCGAGAAATTCTTATCCGCTACCGGTTCCAAGACCACCAGGTGTATTATCAAGTTTAAATCATGTTCCACCACCATCATTACCATTGAATTTAAATCAATCAACAGTCAAACCGCCAATTCTTGAAAATAAATTTGAAAATTCTTTCAATCAACAAACAAATATAGAACCTCAAAATTCCAAAATTGAAAATAATGATAATACCCATAATTTTCACGAAATCGAGAATACTGCTGTAAAAAATTCAAATAATGATAATGAAAATAGTGATGGTGATCATATCAATGATTCTCAGGATACGCCAAACGATAATATTTCGAATCATTCATTCGGTTCCGATAATATAAACAACAACAATAACCACATAAATCATCAACAAAATCGCGACGTCCATGCAAGAAATTTCAATTCACAGAGATTCAATTCTCCTATTACAAATGATCAATTTCATCCATTTTCTATGCTTCCTGAAGGACACAGATATTCACATCCACCTTCACCTATTCGTATTTCCGGTCCTATTATAGAAGCCCCTCTCATGATGAACAATCATCGATTTCCATCTTCTCCTCCACTTATGTTAAAAAATAGAGATTATCAACAAAATCATCCACCGCCACCACCACTTGCGCATCATCAACCTCCAATTTTGGGAGGTGCACTACATCCTCGATTTTTACCACCATCTCCTCATTATGGGAATCGTTATCCACCTCCTGGTGGTCCACCAATGTTTGACAGTCCACCTATGAGTCTTCATCATCCGCCACCAGTTCAAGGACCACGATTCAATAATGGACCGCGTGGACCGTTTCCACCAATCAATCATCATTATCCACATCATAGAGGACCACCACCACCTTCGAATTTCTGTTCTGGTCCACCGATTCCTCCACCGCGAATGCCTCCAATGCATCAAGGACCTCGAGAATTCTGGCATCCAGCCGATGGACCGATGATGCCTCCATATCCATCGAACAATAATCAACGGCATCGAAATTTTAGAAACAATAATAATTCTAGGTTTCAGCAAAGAAATCAGAATATCCAACAATCAAAAAATAATCGAAATCATAATCAGAATAACAACAACAACAATAATAATAATACGAATAATAATGGTTATGATGTGGCATCACAATTGACAGCAAAAATTGAAAAAATTGATACGATAATTGATCAATCCAATATCGAACCAACGAAGACAACGGATTCGGATTCTAATACTGTGATTGAATCCTCATCGACCGCGATCGAATCATCGTAATATTCATTGTGATAATCGTAATTTATTTCATTTCGACGCAAGTATGTCTTTGATATCTGATAATCAATACGTGTATCTAATTTTGATTCAAGCAGTTTTTCGTTTCTATTTATGATTTATTTTTATTTCATTATCAGCAATTTTATTGCATCTTGCATTTTTCCCAAAAATACGCATACACTAATGACTATCATCATCATCATCATCTTCTTCATTTTTGGCCATATTCAGCATGACAGAATCGGTTCTAATCATTTACATCTACTTTAAACTTGCCATTATCAACAAAGTTATTGAATTTTTTTTTCATTACGACATATTGGTCATAATTAATTTTTTCAATTTTTCTCATCGTTGGGAATTATTTTATTGATTGATTGAAACAACTAAAAAAAAAAAAAAAAATAATTTCAATATATCGTTTTTATCTATTCAATTGTAATCGATTTTATTTTCAATTTAGCATTTTTATTCATATTTGATAATCGTAGATAAATAGCTTTTGCTTTTTTTTAATGTTTGCATTGATCATTATTTTATCATTATTATATAATATTGATGATACTTAACAATGATAAGTATTTGTCCAAATGAACAAGTATCATGGTTATTGGATAATATGAATTTAACTAATTTTATTATGCACTATTATTCAACTTGATTAAATTATTATATTCAAATAAACAAAACAAAAAAAAATCAAATTCCAAAATCAAATTATATTGAATGTAAAAATTTCATTTAATTCGTAAAATTCAAATAAACAATGGACGTTGTGTTGCAAGTTTGAAAAGCAAGGCTGGAAAAACAATCCATAAAGCTGTGGCTATTCCCAAAATCCAATCTAATATGGCATTTATGATACGGAAACTTAGACTTTTAGTTTTATCATATAATGCTTCGATGCCTCGTTTAGAAACAATTTCTCTCACCACTGTTGGTGAAGCTGTTTTCAAATCATATGCCAATCCAATAGCAGCACATAAGCGAATAAATGATGTTGTAGGATTGAACATTTCCCACTGTGGTCGATCATTGATGCGATAATCATAAGGGAAAACATGATGATAATTATGTAGACCTTCGCCTAATGTAAGATAATTGACAAAACGATGATCAGTTGGTCGTATACGGAAATCGTATGGTCGGTATCCAAAATGATGAGCCAAAGAATTAACAGCGAATAAATGATGTAACACTACGAATGTGCGAAGAATGACACAGATGGAAAAAGATAACCAAGGATCTTCATTCCAAAGAATAATCGGAATAACTGTTGGAATGATCATACCAAACAAGATGAAGATTGGAATATAAAATTTGTGTTGCAAAAAGACCAATTTGTCTTCATAGAGATCGGAAAAATCTAGTTTTTGACCGGCTTGCTTGACTGATTCGGTTTTCTTTACTAACCACCAACCAATATGAGAATAAAATAAACCACGAGTTGGATTCTTTGGGTCGCCATCGGTATCCGAATATTTATGATGTGTTCGATGATCACGAGCATAAGAAAGAGCACTGCCATTCATTGTGATTGCTTGAAATATGAGAATCCATAACTTCAATGGCCAACTAACTTTGAAGGCTCGATGAGCCAAAAGACGATGAGCTCCTACCGCTGCCGCAATTCCAGAATTGGCGCCAAGGATAATTGCCAACAATATCGTTTTTAAATGTGCTGGATTAATACAAACATGCACATATGAAATGACGACAGCAATATGCCATAAGGACATGATGATTATATTGGACCATTTAAGTGGTCGTTTCCAAGCCGATTGCTCCACTTTGAATCGAGGATCATCAACACCATAAATTGTTTCAATTTTTTTTATATCATCACCTTGGCAAACAATGGATGATTCTTTAACAGAGTGATTCTCAATAACCATTTTCGTTTTAAAGAAATCGAATAGTAGCGATGTTTGTTTAATAATGGAGAATTTGTAATTGATGGCTGGTTTTTATTATTCTTATTTAACATTCATTGTACATGTACAAATGTTAGCAGGTCGACTTTCGAAGATTCTTCTGGGATTCGATTGTTCGTAAGTAGAGAGCTAAATGTAATTTGTCTCTCATTTGACTATATATCTTTATACATTTTTTATTTTTTTTATTTTTTAAAGTTAACTTCATTCATTATTCATTGGGTAGATTTACCTTATGTAAAGGATATTTTATAAAAAAAACCATTATCGATTAATGCTTAACTAAAAGAGTTATACTTGAATTTTGATTTTTCACGTGAAAAAATAATGTTGCGTGTGAATGATGAAATTAAATAACGAAAATCTCCTTACAATATATTTGTTGTTTTTCAAATAAATTTCTTGATAATTGTTGGCATCTTGATTAATCATGTGGTTGTGGATAAACCTGTCATCAAATCTAATCGTTTGTGGTGACGTGGTAACGTTTTTATTTTATTATTTCTTTTAGTGAAAATACAATGCATTCAAATTTCTTTTTTGTTAAACAACTTCACACTTCAAACAATGTAGAATGTGATAGGAAACCATCATTATTTTATGCGAATAGGAAATGTCAATATTCTATTCAAATATAGATAACGCGTTGTGTTGCTAATTTGAAAAACAATGCTGGATAAATAAGCCATAGAGCGGTTGATATTCCGAATATCCAATCGAATATAGCATTCATGACACGGAATTTCAAACTTCGAATTGGATCATACAATGCTCGAACACCTCTTCGGCTAACAACTCCTTTCACTACTGCAGGTGAAGCAATTTTTAAATCATATGCCAACCCCAAAAGAGCACAAGTATGAATGAAAGTTCCGGGAGGATTGAACAATTCCCATTGTGGACGATCGTTGATGCGATAATCGAATGGAAACACATGATGATAATTATGTAGACCTTCTCCGAAAGAAATATAATTAACAAAACGATGATCAGCTGGCAGTATTCGGAAATCGTATGGTCTATAGCCAAAATAATGAGCAAGTGAATTTACCGTAAACAGATGATGCAACACTACGAATATACGAAGAATAACACAAATGGAAAAAGATGACCAAGGATCTTCATTCCAAAGAATAACCGGAATAACGGTTGGAATGATCATACCAAACAAGATGAAAATTGGAATATAAAATTTGTGTTGCAAAAAGACCAATTTGTCTTCATAGAGATCGGAAAAATCTAGTTTTCGGCCGGCTTGCTTGACTGATTCGGTTTTCTTTACTAACCACCAACCAATATGAGAATAAAATAGACCACGCGTTGGATTCTTTGGATCGCCATCAGTATCTGAATATTTATGATGTGTTCGATGATCGCGAGCGTAAGTCAAAGCACTTCCATTCATTGTGATTGCTTGGAATATAAGAAGCCATAGTTTTAGTGGCCATTTAGCTTTGAATGTTCGATGTGACCATAAGCGATGAGATCCGGCAGATGTGGCAATACCAGACATGGCACCAATAACAATTGAAAACACTGCTGTTTCAATATGGACAAGAGAGATGCAAACGTCTACATAACAAACAATGAAGACAATATGCAAGATAGACAGAATAATTATATTGGACCATTTTAATGGACGTTTCCAGGCCGATTGCTCCACTTTGAATCGAGGATCATCAACACCATAAATTGTTTTCAATTTTTCAATATCTACAGATTCTGGGCATCCAATGAAAATACTAGTATTTTGATTTTCATCTTTTACAGAATTCATGATGTAGAATATATTTACAAATAGGGAAAGAGTTGAGTTCAAGTTGAGTGATGGCTGAAGTTTAAAATAAAATTTCTTATATTTTATTGGAGATAAATGCTGAATATTAAACAAGGGATAAGTTTTTACACGAAAATTGATATGATGAAAGTGGACAAATTTATGTTCTATCATGTTGAAAAATCAAAAATTGAAATTAAAATCATAAGTAATCAAATCATATCATGTACACTTCTTGACCAAAACAAGACAACTTCTACTGTACAAAACCCTCTGAAACGGAAACAAAATCTCTACTATGACCTATGTGTATAGTGATGATTGATTTATCATTTGAATTTTGATGGATTATTATTTTTATCCAACCCCCATTTTAAAAACAATAAAAGATCATTTCTTTCAGGTCAAGGTCCAAGGTTTGATCATGTCATTTTTAAAAAGTGTAACATTATCATATTCAAACAAAACAAAACAATCCTGGAAAGTTGTAGGAAAAAATTAGACCCTTGTTATTTAGGTATTATTGTTGTTGTTTTATCAAAAAAAAAAAAAAAAAAAATTATCATCATATTGAATGATATATGGAATGAAAAAAAACATTTGCATATAACAAAAAAAATATATATATTTCGTGATATATATTTGTCTTAATTTGTTCAATTTTTCAGTTGACAATTTCAACATCTCTTTTTTACTTGTCCTCTTGAATAAAAGTGAGCCTATGTGAACATTATCGCCACCAACACTATATTATTCCCAGATGTGTTTATATATTGTGCTATATTATATTACACAACCATAAATAAATATTACCTTCGAAAAAATGCATCAACTAAAAAAAAAAATTCAAAATTGAAATGGCTATTTTTTTTTGATCTAACATCATATCATTCTGCGCATGTGTTTATTTAATCAACAAAAAAAAAATTAAAAAAAAAGCGACAGCACTGTTCTTGTGTTAGCGGTATATACACCGCTAATGCAGTGGTAGTGGTGTGATTGTCATCCAAGTATCATTTTTATTTTGCTGCTATCACACATCACTGGATAATACTTTTCCTTTTTGGTTCACCGTTCATGTATATTTTCAACAATGAGCTCATCAATAAAGCCCAACAAATTTTGCACACACAAAAAAAAAAATGATATGCTTTACTTTTTGGCTGCTGCCTTGAAATAGGTTCCATTGTGTGTTTTTATATGCAATATAAATTGTCTTATAAGCGAAAGGAAAACAAAATAGTGACGATCAACTTTGTTGCCATGAAATAAAAATTGAGTCCAGATTCTTTTATCGTAATTCTAATTTATATTACTATCGAATAATCAAACAACATTTCATTTGTCCATACCGATCAGCACTATTCTCTTTTATGTGTTTTATTAATATTGGCTGCATCGAACGGTTGTTTTGGCGCCTGATGATCCATTATTGTTTTGTCGTACAATCTATATTTATTATTCTGTAGAATTAGAATCCACCATCGAGATTTATTCTCCATCTATAAAACTCATCGTTATTTAATAATTGAATTTTTATCATCATTGTTGTTGCTGTTTTTTCTTGTTTTGTCAAATCAATATAATCATCAAATGTAAGTGTCAAAAATTTTCTTTTTTTTTGTTGAAAATAATATCTATATATGTACCATATATAAAATGATATAAAACTTGCTTTTTCTCTACTTATTATCTTTCATATTTTTATCTCTTCTATTTAAAGATCTTTTTTTTCGGATGTGTTTGCAACTTTATCATTGCTAATTTTACCGTTTGATATGTTAACATTTTGAATTTTTAATTAAATGGCAATCAATGTTTAAATTATAAAAAACAATCAACAAATTTTCCATCGTGGTCCAAATATTTTTTTTTCAAGGTTCGAATCATTTTACTTTATTTAAATCTAATTTTTTAATATTATTTCAATTTAAGATTTTACATTTTTTTTCAATTAGTAGATAACATTCCAATTTTTTTACATTAGCTTATTTTGCATAAACATTTCTCTCTCTCTCTCGATTGTTTATAATTATCATCAGCCACCAAATATGGAAACATCACCCGCACCCCAAGCATCAGCTTCATTGCGTAACAGTCCACCCCCACCAATGTCCGTTTCTCCAAGTGGCCAATCATCAACATCATCCAATATGAATTCATCTGCTATTGGTGGTCTAGCTCCTCCACCCTCATCGTCATCATCATCATCAACTGGTCAATCATCATCAAATAGTGGTGCAGTAGCTGAACCATCACCAGGTGGAAAAAATTCGGTCACTGAAACCGTACGTGGACAAATATTTGAAGTTGGACCACGTTATACTTCGCTTGAATATATTGGTGAAGGTGCTTATGGCATGGTTGTGTAAGTTTTATTCTTATTTTTTTTGCCATCCATAATGTACGCTTATATGAAACGTCAATCTTTCTTTCTGAATGCTTCGAAAATCGAAGTTTAGAAATTTCCAATTTATTTTGATTAACGAAAGCGCTACATGTTGAAAAGAATAATTAACATTCAGTAATAATGCTGAATGAAAAGGCATTTTCCTTGCGTATGCAATTAATTATAATCTATGATAGAATCAACATCATAATTCTCTTCTTTCATATATAATTCATTTTATTTATAAGCTAGTTGTATTTGTTTTTGGGTGCAAAAGTTTTTGATTTTCTCTAAAAAAAAATTAAATTCTCAGCTTAAATAACGGTCCAAATATCCGAATCATTCAAAAGTTGAAATCCTTTCCACGTCAGTTTCAGTTTTCATTCAATTTAATGAGTTTTTTTTAATTTGTTTTTCGTTTCATTGTAAACTTATTAGATATATCATGTCCGATCAATTGCCAAATTTGTCTCCTTGTTGTTTGTCTTTCATTCATTTAGAATGGTTTCTTATAGAAAGAATTTAGTATTCGGAAAAAGGTCTCATTTTTTCAATTTAGAAAAATTACTGTATATACTTTACAATACAAAGTCTAGCTTTCAATTCTCATTTTGACGATAAGAGATGATTCAATTTTTTGTAAACAATCATTAAATGAATGTATTGAAAATTCGTATTATCAATAATTCACCTGATATTTTCGCAACAACAACAATTCATCCATTTTGAACAAATCGGCCAATTTTTTCGTGCCTAACAGTTGAAAGAAATGGTTTCAGCACTTTGGGTTGTTACACATCATATACTTCCTCTATATTTTTTTTAATGCTAACCGTTCTTGTATAGCGAGAGAACGGAACGTTTAGCCTTGAAAATGATCTAGACTCAAAGTTGATTGTTAGACATATATAAATCCACACATGCACGAGAGCTAGTTCATGGACATGAATATGGGTTTTGTTAGTTTTGAGATGACAATCTAACATTGATGTTTGCGTCAACTCAAATGATGAAAATAATAATAGGTTTCTTCAATTCTTCATTGCTAAGTGATTAACTAAAAGATTTCAGATTCGAATCGAATTTTCTTTTGATTTCAAAAGAATACAGAAGTACAAAATTAGATTCTGTTTTAGCCTAAAATTGTTATAACAATAATTGGAATCATATTATAAATCATTTTTTTTTCATTATTTCAAATTCTTTATCCTTGTTTTTTAATAATGATGTTGAATTTATGTTGAGATCATCAAAAAAAAAGAAAAGAAAAAAAATTAAGATATGCTGAATTTAGATTCTGGAAACAAAACTTTATGCACTGCAATCAATTTTTTAAGAATCTATTTGGTATTGAGTTTATTGATTAATGTTCTATTTTTTTTACAGATCTGCCTATGATAACAACACTAGAAAAAAGGTGGCTATCAAAAAGATTAGTCCATTCGAACATCAAACCTATTGTCAACGTACATTAAGAGAGATAAAAATTTTGACACGTTTTAAACATGAAAATGCAAGTTTTTATTTTAATAATATTGGAAAATCTTTATTTATTGAATTATAATTATTTATTTAAATATATAGATAATTGACATTCGGGATATAATCTGTGCATCTAGCATACAA
Organism: Dermatophagoides farinae; assembly: GCF_024713945.1. Taxonomy (NCBI): domain Eukaryota; kingdom Metazoa; phylum Arthropoda; class Arachnida; order Sarcoptiformes; family Pyroglyphidae; genus Dermatophagoides; species Dermatophagoides farinae. The sequence continues at coordinate 5,630,168 of NC_134678.1, forward strand.
CGAATGAAAGATGTTTACATCGTACAATGTTTAATGGAAACTGATTTATATAAATTATTGAAAACACAACCATTGAGTAATGATCATGTATGCTATTTCCTGTATCAAATTCTTCGTGGTCTCAAATATATCCATTCGGCTAATGTTTTACATCGAGACCTTAAGCCATCGAATTTGTTGTTGGATACTACTTGTGACCTGAAAATCTGCGATTTCGGTTTAGCTCGTGTTGCCGATCCAGTTCAGGATCATACAGGCTTATTAACCGAATATGTTGCCACACGATGGTATCGAGCACCAGAAATCATGCTTAATAGCAAAGGCTATACCAAGTCAAGTATGATTCATTTACTGTTTTATTTTTTTCTCTAATACTTTTTAATTTAGTCGATATTTGGTCAGTTGGTTGCATACTGGCGGAGATGATCTCAAATCGACCATTGTTTCCGGGAAAACATTGTATGTAATTTATTCAATTTAATTATTCATATTAATATTATTATATTATATGGTTTAAATTGTCAATTAGATTTGGATCAATTGAATCATATCTTGAACATTTTGGGTTCACCAAGTCAAGAAGATTTGAATTGCATTATCAATCCAAAGGCACGACAATATTTGCAAACTTTACAACAGAAGCCAAAAATACCATGGACTCGTTTATTTCCGGATGCCGATGCCAATGCATTGGATTTATTGGATAAAATGTTGACATTCAATCCCAACAAACGAATCACGGTTGAAGACGCATTGGCACATTCATATTTCAGTCAATATTATGATCCCAGCGATGAAGTAGTAATTTCTAATATAATCCTTGTTCATTCTTTTGACATTTTTTCCCATTTTTAGCCTGTTGCTGAGGAACCATTCAATCTCGATATGGAATATGATGATCTCCCACGAGAGAGGTTGAAAGAATTGGTTTGGGAAGAGGCAACCAATTTTCATCGCCGTCAATGCACTATGATGCAAAGAGAGCAGTGAATATGAATGAAAAATGACAATGATTCATGAATATGACAAGTGATTCTTAACTAAGCTACCTTTATAAATATTGTAACTTGTCTCCTATATTTTGATATTACTTGAAATTGAAATCTGAATCACGAATCAGACATCAACAATGAATTCTGATTTATCATCCATTCATCTTCCCTCCGTTTTTTTTGTCCCATCGATTGTCATTTTAATTAATTTTTTGAAATCTCCTGATGATTAAAATCCCATATATATCCATATGCATGTGTTTTATCAATCTTGAAAAATTTACTCGAATCGCCTTTTGGAAAACCATTTTGCAATATACCTCATGTTTGCGTATTCATCTGTGTGACTGGGCGTGTGATAAGAATTTTTAAGTTTAAATTTGTTTTAAAGTTTGAATTTTTGTGCTTTTTAATCTATTAAAAAAAAGACAGTACCTTCTATCCAAACAAAAGTCATGCATTAGTTTTCAATCATATCAGAATTCTACATTTTATTTATTCTCCATAAAATTGTCATGAAAAAAAAATTGTCCATCAATATTTGTTTTTTTTATTATTTTTTTCCTTTTAACAGAAAAATTAAAGTATCCCTCAAATTCCTGATGATTCAAACTTGTCTTTCACATTTATTTGTTTTGAAAATGATTCAAAATTCACTTTTATCTCTCATTCATAGATGGCGGTATATTCAAGTTGTTTGAAAATCTTTTTTGTTAACCAAATAATTTTTGCCGACTTCTATGTATAATAATATAATAAATGTCTTTGTCTATGTGTGTGTATTCATTCCATTCAAGGCTGATCATTTCCTGGTTATTGAGCAAATTTCTTTTTCTGTTTGCTGTTTTTTTCACTGTTTTGATGCAATCAATTGATTACATCCATAAAAATTGAAAAATTTAGATAGAAAAAAAATCTGGATAATGATGAGATCATCAATGGTTCTACAAGATGAAATGAAATGAAATAATTATTTAATTAAAAAAAAACACACACACAGATGATGCTTCGGGTTTGGCGCACGTACACCCAATTTTTCATTAAACCAAGATTTCATTTGTCACCAGAAATTTTTTTCCATGAATTGCATTCAAATGAAAAATGAATCATACATTCATTTGTTTGAATTTTATAGAAAAAATCGGAAATTTTTTTTTTCTTTGTACGTTCAATTATTGATTTTGGTTTTATTTTGTTATATATCATTATATCTACACAAAATTGAGAATAATTATAATAATAAGAAAAAAAAATAAGAACAAAATGGCGAAAAAGAATGAGAGATAATGAAGATACGAATGATGTTACACGAATATATGACAATGTAATATGCGTGTAAAATTGAGATTCAACCACAGCGGAACGGTATTCCTGTATAAATTATTATATGAATGTTTGTGAGTTGTTGTTGGTGCAAAAAGAATAGGAAAAAATTCAAAATTTCAAAATGATTTGAGGATTATGTATGTTGGGATTATAAGAGATAGAGTAAGAACGATTGATTGATATTAAAAATTATCATTGAAAAGAATTTTGACCATTTTTTAAAAAGAGAATTGCAGACGATATAAGTGTATCAATTGTTTTCGTTTATGTGTTTTTATAAAGAGAAGAAAATTATTTTCATTTTTTTTTTTTTTTTGACTATTTCATATAAGAATTATTACATATTATATCAGAGGTGAAAGAAAGAAAGGTGAGAAAGGAGAAACGTTGGATTTGAATTAGAACCAGAATTTTTTTGCTTTTTGAACATTAATAACATTTGTCGTAAGAAATAAGTGATGAGCATGAATGAATGAGGATATTTCGAAAAATACGAATTAAACGTTAATCGAAATGTGTTTTGTTTCGTTTTTTTGGACTTATCATTATGAAATGTATTTGCACTGGGGTTTGTTCCTTTCAAATAGAAAGAGAGAGAGAGAGAGAAAGAGTAGTGATGATAGAACTTGGTCAGATGTCCACATCTTGTTGATTATTTACATATTAATATGTCTGAGGGACTGGTTTTGAATTGATTAAATCTGTTGATGACAATGATACCTTGATTCCCCTTCATTTAAGCATTTTGAGGATCAACCTCAATTTTGATCATCGAAGAAGTAATGGACGATGCAACTGTTGGCGTTGAATGAATACCGGAATGGGAGGAGGAAGACAGAGGAGGAGATGACATTGGTGATACGGTTTTAGGTGGTGATACTTTCTTTGAAAGATTGAGCGGTTGACAATCGAGCTCATTGTCGGAGACTTGGGCCGCTGTTTGTAATAAAATAGGTCCTTGTGACGCCATTGGTGGTGCTACTGTGGCTGTCAGACAACGTTGAAGATGTGAAAATGGATGGCCACCATTTGATGAAGATGAATGATTTGATAGCGCTGATGATGGCCGTGAATGAGCGGATGTTGGCGAATGTGCAGCTGTTGGGACATTGCTGATGACTAGAAGTTTTTGGGATGAATTCTGTTGATCCACAAGGTATGTCGATGGTGATGGCGATGTTCGATATATTGGTTGTTGATGATATTGTGATGATGGACTTGAATTCGATACAATTCTGCTCTGTTCAGAACTGAATGGACATCCACCGCCATTGGAGGAGATATGATGAGAGTAAGGATAACCAGAATTTTGTTGTGCATATAGCACAGTAACTTGTTGCTGCTGCTGCATACCGACTAAATGCGTTTCCGAAGGATATTGGTTATGTTGATGCTGATGATTGTATTGTTGTACTGGTGCTGTTGCTGCTACAGATGAATCCTTCAAGATCGACATAGAAATTGGAGTTCCTGGTGTTGTTGCCGGTGTTTGCACGGCTTCCGTATTCATAATGATATTGTGGATGAGATCGGTTCGTTTCAATTGTTGTTCATTCATGTAGCGCGATGGCTGTTCTAATGTTTTCAACAATGTCGAATGAGTTGAGGCCAATTGCGAAGTGGTTGATGTTGAAGACGAATGTGAAGTGATAACGCCGGTAGGTGTCGAAGTTACAACTGCGGTATGATGATTATTTGAAGATGTTGTCGATGGACTATGTGGCTCTTCTATACGCGATCCAGTGCCGTTCCTAGCAGCTGCACGAAATTTCTTATGATGGCGATATGCTTCATCCATCAATTTGTTTGTATTGACTAATGGCGGTGCTTGCAGGGCTCTTTTCAACACAGGCATATCATCAATGGTCTCGTGTTTTTCACTTCCTGTCTCCGAATCAGACGATGTACAATGATGAATATGATCTTTGGTGATTGGATGATTTGTTACTGAATCTTCGATTGCCGATTGTGGACTAGAACAGACACTGGGGGTTGGTGTTGGAGCACTGCCATTGCTGCTTTGTGTTTCTTTTCCTGATTCAATTCCAGAATCAGTTGGCGAATCGGCACGGGCTGTCGATTGATGGATGTGATTATGATTTTGATGACCATAGGTAGCAGCATCTTCTTCGACCACAACCATTGGTGATGGTGATTTTGTTGTATGTGATGAAGGCGTTGCCGGTGATGTACGGATATAGCTGTAATTGGCCAACTTTGGTGCAGATGATGATGAGGAAGAAGATGTGGATGATGAGATCGATCCTTTACGTCCAGTACTTGAGGTTGTATTATCATCGGACGACACACCCGAGGACATCGAACGAGGTGAGCCGAAACATTGCTGTTGTTGACCAGATCCATTAGTGGCGCCAACCGAATCTTTCACTGAATCCATCCAAAGATCATGATGATTGAGGTGATTTGAGTTAATTACATGGTTATGTTCGCCATCGACCGATGCTGGTGAGAAATGTCCCATTATCGTTGATGATGATGAGGTTGATGATGTTGATGACCAACGATCGGGAGATTCATTTGATTGACTATCGGGTTGTACAGTTTGATGATGACCCGTGACCAATGTTGTGGTCGTAGTAATACCCGGATCCATACGAGGACAGGTAGGTGTAGTATTCGATGATTGTTCCAATCCACCAAAACTTTTTCCCAACAATTTGTCTGAATGTAAGGCATTCAATGTTCGAAGATCGGGAATCTTTTTGGTCAATTCCACAAACAATGTATTAGCTGCTGCTGCAGCGGAATCTGAAGAATTATGTGGAAAATTTTGATGATGATTTGTCGCGATCGCTTTCTGTAGAACTTCTTCTAGACGTTTGTTTATTTTTTGTACTAAATCAACGTTTCTTAAACCAGGACGATCTAATTATTTAAAAAGATAAGCAATAAAAAAACACGTGGTTAATAAGGATAAATATTCCATTTGTAGAATAAGCTGTCATGCTATTATCGACAGACAGATACATATATAAACTTCTATACCGAATGGATGAGAAAATGATCACATTGGTAAAAAAAAAAGACAAATCAAACAGAAACTAAACCCATTAAAATGGGCGTAAAATAGACACAGTGTTTGGCAAAGTTCTAAAGGGAAATGCTAATAAGATAATTTTTTTCTGTGTCTCAAGAACGGAACTAGCCTACTACAATGCTTACGACACTAGACATAACATATCGTATGTGTATGTGTTTGAATGAAACAGCAATCTGATCTAGGTCAAGGGAATATCTTTACACAAGCACAATGCAAACAACATTGGCTTTTTAAGGGAAACAGACGCTGTCGAATGTACGCTATAGTTGTATGTATGTATCGATGACCTCGTAATATACAATATAGATGCAAATTATTAATCGTGCAGGATGTAGCACAATCAAAAAAATGAATTATCTTGATCAAATTTGAATATAAGGAAAACTTACCAGGTGCAATAACAACGACGGCACAGAATAGGCCTAATTCTTGATCGGTCAGGCGCAATGAATTTAATCGTTCAGCAAATTCAAACATTGAATCGAGAAGGAATCGAGCATTCGATGCTGAATGTAATGAATCGCGTCTCAATGATAAACCATTTAAGCATACCATTGAATTGGTTTGTGAATCAAACATACAAGCTAATCGAACCAATAAAACTTCAAATACACCAGCCTAAATTTACAAAAATAGAAGAAAATCGATAAATTTGATGAATATTATAGAAATTCGAAAAATCTTTCAATACAAACCTTGAGTAATGTGACTTGATCTTCTTGTGCTAGCATACTAAAACCGGGTATACGTTTAGCAAATTCCACAACACCATGTATGGCGGGAGAAAAACGTTCACTAAAATCTTCCATTAGACGATTAGTACCGTTAGCATCGAGTGTGATTGAATTTTGCGGTGGTAATGGATTCAATGGACAAGTCTATTGAAAAAAAATTAAGAAAAATTAAAAAATTAAAAAAAATTATTAATTTGTTAACAATTATAGAGTGTGTCATCTCATATATTCAAAATATTGTCGATCTATCGATCAATCAAATAAAAAAACAACAACAACAACAAAAGACGATAAACAACAAAATCACAAGATGATCGAAGGACAAATTTTTCTTTCGCAAACTATCAATCCAAACTCCATAATCAATCATTTAAGGAAATTTCATATTTTCCATACACCCAACCAAGATAATCATTTCTTATGATCTCAATCGTGACCCTGAAATTATTGTTCCATTTATGTTTTATTCTCTAAGAATATGTCTATTTTTCATCATTTGATAATGGTTGATGCAGAAAAAAAACAAAATTCACCAATCGATAATTGATAAATATCAACAAAGTAAAAAAAAGAAAGAAAAATTCACTGTAATTCCATGCATATATTATTCTTTTCATTATTTTTCTTTCCTTCAATCGAACATGCCCAATTACCAGATCATTCAATCAAACGTGATGAATATCATGCTTGAAAATTATTACAAAAAAAAAATATTCAGAGAGAGAGAGAGAGAGAGAAACTTCATAACAAATTCATCAATCCAAAATGTGGATAAAATAAAAAAAAAAAATTTTCTACATTGAAAGGAATATTGCAAGCAAAATAGAGAAAAAATCGTTAATTATAAAAATAGCACATTATAAATTTTCACACATACGCAAAAACATACACACACACGGTGACATTGATTGCATTTGAAGCCATGTGAATCGTGTCCTTGATTATTTTTATTTTCACTTTTCTATCCGATATTTTGATTGCAATTACGTTGCAATGCAATAATATAATAATATATATATAGGAATAAGAATAACTTTTTTGTTTATTATTTGTTGTTCTGTTCAAAGGACAAATTTTACAATAAAATAATGTGGAACACAAAGGGCAAAGATTAGATTATTTTATTTTTTGTCCAATAATAATATACTCAAAATAGTATCAAGGTTATGACACTTGAATGGAAAGAGAATCTGAATTGAATACCTAAAAAAAAAATAATGTGATGTTTGATTTTTTTTTTATTTTCAATGCCATCTAAAATCTACTATTATTATTATTATTATTCGTTAATAATTCATCAATGGCTTATCATTTATTTTAACATGAAATGTCGCATATATGAATAAAAAAAATGGTTCTTTTTTGGTGTATTTGCGTGTATCTCACCAAAAAAAAAAAGAAGACCAAAAGACTTGATAGAATGTGATTTGATATGATGATGATAATGATGATATACGTGTGTGTTTGTACTTATATAAACGTATGCGCACATCGATCTCAATGTCAAATTCATCCAACATCCCAATAATAATGATGATGCTGATGATGATGGATATATAGTTTTTTTTATTATTGTATATAATATATGTATGTGTGTGTGTGCAATAATAATGTTTTGCAAGATTGTTCGGATGTGTGTGTGTGTGTGTGTGTGTATATATATATATGGTATGTGCGTCAATGTATATCTGTTTTTATATATATTTAGCCAATATAATGGCCTTGACATTGGCATTGATTTTTTTTTCTTGCATATATAATATAACGACGATCTATACATGTGTGTGTACTATGGATGAATGTGTACAATGTACATGGTTTTTTGAGACAATCAAGAATCAATCATTTACAATGTATCTTTTTCATTCAATCTATATATCTGATAGAATGATGATGGTGATGGGCAACCAATCAATCAACACCTCTATTTTTTTGAGTGATAAATATTAATTGATTAAATAACAATAATGATGATGGTTGGAAAGATTGTTTCTACAACAAATCTCACTTCCGTTTTAAAAGAATTTATATTTAATTTTTTTTCACTTTACACAAACTCTCAATTATATTTGGATATGCGAGAAAACAAAAACAAACAATGAATAAATAAACACACACACACACACACAAGATAACGTTGAGCAGATAGAAATTGCTTTTAAATATAAACAAACAAATAGATCAATATATATATGGAAAATAAAGTTTCATCATTTGGAACAATCATTACAGAATAGAATCGAAGACAACTACTATATACCTACTATGTGTCACACGATTCTTCTATGAATTATTCTATATTGCATTATTATATGCTATATATTGATCCATTAAATTTTTTTTTTTTTTGGCACTCTACATTCAGTTAAAAGTTCTTTTTTCATGATCAAGGAGACTTGTGACGTCAATATATCTATTGACGGGGGTGTGTATACAATATATTGGTACTACCACCATTTTCAAGGTTATCTTTAAATGTTTTCTTTTCTTCAAGGATTCTTTCTCCCCTCGCTCTTTCATTTCTTTTCCTCATTTCACTTTTCAAAATATATTGGGATATACTGCCATTTTGTACAAATCAAGTGTATTCGAATCATTATTATTTGATCTAGATAAAAATTTCAGTGAAATGACGTTTGAGTATTTGTTTGAAAAAAAACAACTATTACTCAATCACAGGAAAAAAATTCTAAATTATATAACCAGAATCTAGAGGGGTGTCTCCTGAGGAGACTCCTTTGTATCTGTTTCTATTTTTTTTTCTCTTCTCTTTATTTCCAAAAATTGATTTTTTCTTCTTGGTATTTTTGGTTTGTATAGTTCCAATGAAAAAACAACCAAATACTGAATACTGTATACCATTTTGGCATTTTCATCAAAACAACAACAACCAGAAATTGGTAAAAAAAAATCGACTTTAAGGAAGTGAACACACACAAACATGTATGAGTAGGAAGATTTAAAAAAAAACAAAACAAAACAAAAAAGAAAAATCCTTGAAAACAAGAATGAATGAAAAGAATCTTTCTGAATGGCATTTCACTCTCAACAATACACAAACTTGCACTTTTGCACATATTCCCATTCAGGATGTTTCCGGTATATATAATACATGTATGTATGTTTAAATAAAGCTAGATGCGTCGTATATTCTCTCTATTCTTCCTTGTTTCTATCATTTGATGATAATGATGATGTGAACGCATGCCGATTGTATAGTTATTAACAACAAAAAGGTCGAAAATACAGGAAATAATTTTTTTTTTCGTTCTACTTCTGGTTACTCATTAAAACAAAATAATAATAACGTTGACGACAAATTTAAAGGAATGAATGAATGAATGAAAAAAAAATCGAATCAAAAACTTACCATTTGTGGACATTGGGCATAAATTGGTCTTGATCTGGCTGTTTCCAATAATGGTGCCACTTTTTCTTTTGTATAATCACACGTTTCTTCATGTGCCCGTATTATTGATTGCATCAAATTCTGTTCATCTTCCAATAGTACTGATAATGCTTTTTCCAATGAATGTGCATTGACTTTTTGCATTGCTGCCAATATTTTTGCCTTTTCACGTTTCGGTACACGGCCAAATCGTACAGCTATATAAAAACAATAGTTAATGATTAGTAAAAATAAATAATCATTAATTAATTTGAAAGAAAAATGAAAATAAAGAATGGAATAGAAAAAAAGAAATGAACGAATGATAACAACAACAACAATGATGCAAACATATTTTTTTTAAGAATTTTAGTTAGGTTAAACATTTTTTTCTAGTAATAATAGATAAAATAACGGCTTACTACTATTTGAAGATGAATAATTATTGCTAGAACAAAAATAATCATCGATCTTGATTCCGTCGATGTGATATGATTTGGCAGGTATAAAACCGTTTAAATTATCATGATGATTACTATTTTGTTCATTACATTTACTGTAATTGGCCGTATTCATGGCGGTTATCATGACGTTATCAATGACGCATGAATTCTCATTATTCTTACTACTAGTTGTTATTGATGATTGGTGTTGTTGTCTACCATCTGAATTCGAATCGCTACTACTATTAACGATTGTATGGTATTTATTTTTTCCATTATTTTCACCATTAGAAAATGGTGGTTTTATAGTTCCTTTAGATCGTAGATAAGAACTTAATAATGGCATTGAAGCAGCCAATGAATCATGTGTATCATTTTGATGTGCCTGTAAAAGAATCGATGATGGTGATTCAAATTGTGATTGATATAATGATGATGTAAATGGATATGCAATCGATGTTGAATGTGATTGTTTATTATGAGATCGATGATTACGTTGATGATGATATGGATTATTGGCACCGGAACAATTAATTGTACGTCCACCTGATGATGATGATAATGATGTACGACTACCGGATATATATTGTTTACTATTATTACTATTTGTGGTTATAATTTGTCCACTAGTTGATACAGTTTGATCATCACTAGTTGAAACCTGTGATGATGATGATGATGATGATGAAGGGGATCGTGATCTTGATCTTGATGATGATAATGATTGTTGTTGATGTTTACGATTTGTTTGTGAACGAGATTTAATCATTTTATTATTATTATTTGAATATTTAGATGATGATGTAAGATGATTGGTCAATAATGGTGATTGTAATAATGTATGATAATCGAATATACCACCACCAATAGGCTGTTGTAATAATGTGGAAAGAAAAGCCGGTACAGAAATTGAAGATGTTGATGATGGTTGTGTTTGTGATTGATGTGATGATGGTGGTGGTGGTGGAATAAAAGAAAATTTATCCACATCAATACCATCATCAGAATGGCTTATATTATTATTATTATTTGTATTATGATTTAAAACCGTATTCGAACCGGTCAATAATATTCGTTGTAATGTGGATGTTGTTGGCATTATTGTATGATGATTTTTGGAACAACCATTAACATCATTCGATGATGATGACATACAATATGATGATGATGATGATGAGGATAACATTTTGTTTTTCTTTTTTTTTTTAAAATATTCATTTGTCATATGATGTGATGATAAAATTTAAATTGCACACAATAACAATAACAACAACAACAAAAAAAATTGCACATTGAATTAAATTATCATAACAAATTAATCTGATCAAAAATTAACAACCAATTATCACTCAAAGAAAAATAAAAAAAAAAATAATTTATTCATTTCAAACAAATAAACAACCAAAAATAACAAAAAAAAAAAAAAACAAACAAAAACGATAACAACAACAGGAACAGGAACGATTTTTTAAAAACATTCAAATTATTTAAGATGATGATAATATAATGGATTCAACAACGATGAATAGTTAACAAAAAAAAAATTGCTGATAAATATAACAAACGACAACAACAAAGCAAGGAAAAAAGAATCTAATTTCCAATGTCTATGGCGCCATTGTTAATGGTTTGCGGTATGACGCCGTGTAGAACAGTAGGTAAATGGATGTGTGAATCCTATGCTAACTAATGACTGAATGAGCAAGAGGCTTTTTCTCAATTGGGCAACAGCTTGAAACAACAACAACAACAACAACAAATGACTGAAATACAGAATTTACAGAAGGAAAAGACACACATACACACAACACAACACATGTACACATACAAAAAAAAACCACACAGTGAAAATATAGACAAGACACACACACACACGTACAATGACGACGACGATTAGGGAGATCCAAGTTCAAGTGCAAGGCTAAATCGCGCACGTCGTTCAATATCGGGATTCAATATAGCAATAATATTATATTATATACACATACATATTTTATTAAGGGAAAAAATGAAAAAGGAATGATGCAAAAAAAAAGTAAGCAAGCAAGCAAACAAACAAACGAGCAAGCCTCGTTTTTCTCGCTTCTACTGGTTAATGTGTTTTTGTGGGTCTATATCATGAATCAAAGCGTCATGTGTCGTATATATGTGTTGATTTTATTTTTATTATTATTATTATTATGGAAAACATCATAGAGTCGGCGTATTTTTCGATCCAATGTCGCCGTCGTTTCCGTCCCCTCGACGTTCATCATCAAAGTTATATGATGGCAAAAAAATAGGGGGAAGAAACAACAAAATATCATCAAAAACCGTATTGTCTAGAATATAATAACATATATGACATTTCATTTTCTTTGTTTTGATTCAATTATTGAAAAGAAATCTAAATCTAAACGGAATATATCATTTTTACCTAATGAATCAATCAAATATTTGATGACAAAAAATGATGAAAAGCCTATAATTTAAATTTACAAACGTGTTTGCGTGTCTTTTTATGTTTGGAAACGTGTTCACAGCAACAAAATTTCAGCAAACGCTGCAAAAATTGCAATATCTCTCTCTCTTTGTTTCATAGTTAGCTAATTCCAATTCTAATCAATACAATACACATATATAAATAAAACGAAGATTTTACAGATTATTAATGAGAAAAATATTATTGCCGATTCAGATGCAAACCAAACAAAAAAAAAACAAAAACATAAAAAATAACAAGACATTTTGAAATTATGCGTTTGCGTTTTTTTCTGGTGACCAGAATGATTCCTTTTTGGTGGTGGTGGTGGCGGTGGTTTTCAATAGTAATCAAAAAGATATAGCGGCAACCAAAAAAAACATACAGACATGTATCACATGCCCCTTAACAATTTCAAGGTTTTTTCTTTTCCATGACGCCCGGTAAGCTTAATGATCTCATCATTTGTTTGCCACAGCCATCATCATCATCAACAACAACAACAACAACAACGACGACGGCGACAATATTTAGCTAGTTACTTTTTCTCTGGCCACAATATAATGATGCAATTCTTAATGACCAAAAACTAACCTTTATAACTAAACCAAGGGAACAAAAATTTCATATATAATTCATAATAGAATCTCAGTTATATATAGAGAAAATTCTATTATCATTGGAATAACGAATATATAGTAGAATAATAATATTGACAACGAAAAAGAAAACAAATAATGCAAAGGGGAACAAAAAATTCTAGCATATTGAATTTTGAGAAAGGGAAAAAAATTCATGAATAAATTAAAAAAAAATGCGTGTAGGATGATGAATATGGAACATCATAATAATGATCATATATGTATAAAGAAACAAAAAGCCTGTTGGGAAATTTTGTCATCATCATCATCATTATATATCAAAGATATGGATAAACATACAAGAAATTGAAATTGTTTGCTTTGTAATTTATCAAAGACGGAACTTATTTGAATCATCAAATATATACCTGTTTAATCTGATATTGTTAGGAAATATACGTGTGTTTGTCTATGTATGTGGCTAGTAGTTTTTCAAGTGTAGTTATTATCATCTAATTTTTTTTTGTATATTCATTTCATTGTATTTGATTTTCATTCAAAATAATAGAATAATAAGCTACTGTTGGTTGATTTTTTCTTTCTCTCTCTCTCTCTCACTCTCTATCTCTATGATGTTTTTATCTGATGTATATATATAAAAAATTGATAAAATTTGATAAAAACGGATATAATCATGACATATTGCTATTTTGCTATTTAAAATATGAAATTGGAAAAAAAAACCTAAAACACAGACATACACACGACAATTCAAGGTTAAAATCAACATTTACATTCTATATACATGAAAAAAAAAGAGAGAGATTTATCTATCTTTGTTTATTAATTAATTGTGTTTAATGCAATATATGCCAAATATGTGTGTTTGTATTTGAGCAGAGAGAAAGAGAGAAATTGTCGTTTTTTTTTGACAAAATCAATTCTTGCAATATTAGCAGTGATTCTAATATGAATTCCAATGAATGAATCTAACAACGGAAGTACAATTCAACATGATGATGATGATATATCCATTTATAAACTACTAACTAAAAATAGCCATAGTACAGCATCAAAAAAAAAATCATATCATGAATGAATTGAAACGATAAAGTTGTACCATATAATTTTTTTTTTTGTTTGACGTCCAAGGTCATCATCATCTATTCAGATTCGATCGATATCAATCTCTCTCTCTCCCTCTTTCCATAACATTCTCATATTCACTTTTAGGTTCTATATATGATCCGAAAATTTATTTATTTTTTTTGTTGTTAAAGCAAAAAAAAAAAAAAATAGTAAATCAATGATATTAATAATTTTTATGCTTTAATTTGCGTATTTTGAAAAAAATTATCATAATCATCATATTTTTTTTTCTTTCTTTGAACAAAATTTCTACACGAATATTTTGGTGGTGTACACCATCATGATTATGATGATTTTTATATATAAATAATAATAATAATAATAAGCAAGCGCCTAGAAATTCTTGAGTTTCCAATATTTTTTATTTTTATTTTTTACTTTCACCCCCTCTTACCATCACAAAATTGTATTGTATGGTACAGTATGGTATAAACAATATATATATACACAACAATCCATGGTCATATAAAATTTACACACACACCGTTATATTATATAGCAAATATATACAGTGTGCAATAAACAGTAAATAGCAAGCCGGGCTTAGCATAGGATACCGTTTTTTTTCCTCTTTCACATATATATGTATTGTATTGTATATATAAGTTTAGTTTTTTCCATTAGGTGTGCATAACACATGCACACAATTTTGTACATACATATTTTCAATGTCGGCGTCATGGCCTTGACATTCATTTCGCATCAACATCATCATCATCATCATCATGTATGAGAATAACAGCAACAGTATTTCTCTATCCAAAAAAAAAAATCGCATATACCCATGATTGCACATTGCGGTATTTCAATATTATGGACACAACACAATATAATATTTTATATTATATATGGTGTTTAGCATAAAAAAAATAAAAGTAAAAAAAAAAAAAAAAATGGCGCCCAGATATCGTTACTGTTGTATTGTATTTGTTGAACAATTTGTAATATATCAATCATGGCGCCATATAATATAAATGTGATGATAATAATTTTTTTTTTCATTTTTATTTCGATAAAAGCCACATCATCATCAGGATTCGACAACAAAAATGACATTGAAAACCATACTGATTTTCCATGTGAACAATCCCGGGTGGTGGTAGTAGATGGTAGGGCAGGGCAATATTTTTTTTTTGGATAGATAATAAAATAAAAAAAATGATACAAAAGTGCAAAAGATTAATGCAATTTGAGAGCCATGTTGACAACAACAACAATGACAACAACAACAACATTTGCAACTACAGCTTCTTTTATATAAGATTTAAGAATTTTGAAATAATTTTTTTTTGTTAACAAGAATTCTGGCATGTGTAGGCGCTATACATAAATTTTGTTTATTTTGTTTCTCATTTCAAAGGAATTAAATTTTTTTTTTTTTTTTTGATTATATTACCAAAATGTTTGGCAATACTATTGCGGTTTTTCTTTTTTATTTTTATTTTGGTCTGGATGACTAACAAATCATTCCATTTCAGAAATAAATTCTGTGTTTGAATAATAAGAAAATTAAAACAAACAAAAAAAAAATAAAAATAAAAATCATGGGGAATATAATTGAATTTTAAGATAAAAACTCATCAGGTTATTATCAATTACAATTTTTTTTCTTGCTATTCTGAATGTTTGGCAATACAAAATTTAAAAAAAGAAAAAGAAAATACAACAAACCACTACTACCAACTCTAACCACGATTAATATCATCATCATCATTGAGTTCATGTAAACAATCTACTAGTCAACATTAATATATAAAAAAACACACGATGATGATTATATCAAGTCAGTCAAGTCAAGATCAAGGTTGAAAATATTTTTTTCTTGAATAACATTTTAAAGGAATGTGTTAAATATATGAAAAAAAATCAAAAACCCATATAATATAAAGTACAACGATCATAAAAATAATAATAATAAATATATACGCACAAATATTACCGATACATACAAGATACCGTTAATGATAATATATGAAACTGTTGCAATTTTCATTGTCAATGTCATCGTGTTGTGTATAAAATGGGTACATCATCATCATCATCATCATATATATTCATCATATTGATTGAATAAATGATGAATGTGAAAAAAAACTTGTGATTTTCAAGGATTTCCTACAAAAAAAAATATGTGTGTGTGTGTGTGTATTTTCAAATGTAAATTGAATGATGATTTGAGAATATAAAAATGAATTCACGAATGAGGGGAATTTTTTTTCATTTTCTTCAATTTCGGTATATACTTGTAACCTATGTATAGAATTTAACAACTGAGACCTTGACTACTACCATTTAATGGTAAAAATGGGCAACAAAAAAAAATGAAAAAGAAAAAATGATTGCTCAATGTACAATGAGTAAAAGTAATCGCCATACAGTTAGCCAATCATCAACATCAACATCAACAAACAGTATTTTTGCAATCACACAATTTTTTTTTAATGAAAAAAAAATATTTAGCATCATTGATGTCACTATCGCCATCTATCGAAGCGTCAGTGAAAAAAGTTGAAATAAAATTTTTTTTTTGTTTTTTACAACACATACCATCACGAGACATTCCAACGGCTATACATTTCTTCAAACGACAATACTGGCAACGATTACGATTTATACGTAATATGGAACATTGTTGATTTTTTGTACATGGTCGATATTGGATTTTTTGCTGAATGGAACGACGAAAGAATCCCTGTGAATTGGAAAAGAAAAAAAAAGATAAAAATCATTTATTGAAATCAACCTGTAAAATAAAATTTTTTTAGAAAATGAAATTTTTTTTTTGGTTTGCTTTGCTTACTACCACCCATTCATTTAAAATGAAACAAGGTCAAACTATACTACAACAGTAAAGACATTGAGGCCTCACCTTTTCATTCATGTCACATATATGGGGTCATAAAAAAAACAAATATTCGGTGAATGATAACAACAACAACAACAACAACAACAAAAAAACAATTTCTTCTCCATAAAAATTGGAACCATCGATTATTATGATAATAATAATAATATAATCTCATGCTGATTTGACAGATAAGTAAAGAAAAGTGACAGAATCAGAAAAAAATCGTCAAATTTGAAATACTTCCAATTTTTCAATTCAAGGTTATGAGGTCATAGTACTTTTTTTTTCTTCTTAAAAACATTCATAAGAAAAACCATAACCAAACCAACAATAACCTTTTACATTCAATTGAAATAAATTCAAATTCAATACTGTCTTGACCTTGAAATTGTTTTTTTTCTTTTTAATACCCATATATACACACACACACACAAGTGAGAGGACAAAGGGCCCCGCATCTGGGTGAATTTAGAGCAAAAACTTTCTTCATACTCCAATGTTGAACTTATATGTTGTTCGACCTTTGTAGAGATAAACCTTGAAATCGCTTCCCCCACTACACCTTGGGGATTGGTATTTTCTCTTCTACTTGCTTTACTTTTTCCCCCTTTTTTGTGGATTTGTTACCTTTGACCGAGTATAAGCTTTAGTTTGTGTTTATTTAAATAAAATTCACGAGAACGAGTTCGAAGCTCATATGTATTATATATATGCTTGTATGGTGTGTATGAGTGTATAAGTGCATATTCAATTTGTGACCAAATATCAGTTCAGTGACCTAGTGATGATGATTAGTTTGTTTCGGGTCGATCGGTGGTATTCGTGTGTTTTCACATATATATTGGCATGTGTGTATGTGTTGTATATATTCTCAACACAAACAACCTTCATCAAAACCATCATCTATCGACCATGGCGGTATCAAATTTGGCCATGAACTTTATATGTATATCTGGTATGATATGGTCTGGTATGTATGTATATATATGAAAGGAACAGAAGGGTATGTTCTTTATCGTGGTTGAAGGACATTCTCATCTTTTTGAATTTTTGTATATATTGCATGCACTTCTGGACCACCACCACCACCGCCACCATCATCATCGTCATCATCAGCCACTACAACTTGTCTTGTGAATATAAATTAGCAGAAGAGAATACACATCGAATTTATTGAAACAATATACATCATCCGACCATACCATCATCATCGTATTCGTAAACGATTATATTACCCACAATGGTAGAGCATTTGTAAGGCAGCAGGTCATTGACTGAATTGTAAGCACAAGCAATGCCTATGATGATGATGGTTTGTCTGGTCTGGTCGCTTAGAAATTCATTAAATGAATGGACACACAAGATTGCAACGAGATGCACGTATGTTTCTTTTCGGCAGAAAAAAATTCTGTGTTCTGTTCTCGCTTTTTTACATGCTGTTGGTTATGTGTATGTCCTTCCCATTGTTTCAAGGTCTATATATATTCAATTCTATACATCACTCGAATTCATCCTGTCTGTATGTCTGAACCAAATGTGTCTCGATAACAAATCATTCTGATAGAATAGATAATACAAGGTCAAAATAACGTAACTCAAAATAGCAATAGATAAGAAATCAAAAAAGGTGTCAAAAAAAAAAAAATATCAATCGCATTCAGTTCTTAATGAATAGTACGTGTTTTAAACACACACGTGCAATACCATGGTGCACACACACACACACAGAGTAGTGGTGGAAGAAATTCTTAAACATCTGAATGAAAAATATATACCGCAGTACATTGACATTAATTTTTTCAATAAATTTGACAATGATGACGATGATGCTCGTATCGTTGTCTGGGTTGGATCATTTTAATGATGATCACATAAAGAAGACAATGACAATGACAATCATCAACAACTAAATATAATCATTTATGAAAATTATAAACAAGCACCAAAAGACATACATACAGAGGGATAACAATTATCCTCGACGCTATCTGTGTGGTTGGCCTTGAAGCCCACCAGAAAAAATAATGTCATTGTACGTACTATACTAATCATTGCATCACACATATACGCAAATCATCATAATCATCATGTAATGATTTAATTTTCATTATAATAACATATTAACACTTGAAATCAATAATTGGTCATCAATAAACATTATATCCGTTTGATCAAAAAATTTAGAATTAAAATTTTGTCAACGAAAAAAAAATGGAAATTTTCCCTGCATTTTAGAATCATTAGATTTTGTTGTGATTTTTTTTTTGTTTAGAAAAAAAATCGAGGTCACTATCACTTGTCATAATCGAAAATTGCAGCATTCTTTGAAATTGGTTGGCTATTCTATTTTTTACCGATTTTTGTCAATGATAAAACCCGATAACAGATTCAAGGTTATTATATTAACAACACAATAAAGTTGTTGTTTTTTGATTGGTCGAAATATTGCCAAAATGAAAAAGTACGACCAATGACCTTTCCATTTTCAGAGTGTTATCAGAGTAAATTTTTCCATCTTAAATATAGAAATTATTATCATCAAAATAATATTGTTTAGCGCTAATGATCTGATGATTTTTTACCCACTTTTTACACACACACGCACACACACATACTATCTAAGTGTAACAGTTATAGAAAAACAAACTACCATCTATTAAACAGACATAGCAACAACAACAACAACAAAAACAACAACATAAATGAAAACAAAAACAAAAACAAAGCAAAACAAAAATGAAAATTTCAGATTCAAAAAAAAAAACTTACCTTGCATCCTTCACATGAATGTACACCATAATGAAATCCACTGGCTTTATCACCACAAACACGACACAATACAGTTGTTCCATCAAATTCTACAGAATTCATAATGAATAGAAAAACAAAATAATAATAATTTTATAAAATGTGACTGGAATTATTATAATAATCCATAATAATATTTTTGTAGAGGGGAAAAATTTTGAACATTCTATATGCGTGTGTGTATGTGAGTGTACATCGTTATTTCGTTTCATACCGATTTTAAGATCAATATCTTTACATCTATCACTACTACCACTACTACTATTATTTGTATTATTCGAATTATTGTGATGGTGGTGATTTTGCTGTGCATTGTTATTTGTTGTTGTTGTTGTTGTTGTTGATGACGATGATGATGTTGTTGTTATTGTTGTCAATGATGATGATGATGATAATGTGCTAATATTTGATATAGATGTCATTGTTGTGATAATTGGTGATGAAGACCTCATCATCAATGATGAGGATTGTTGTTGTGTTGAATCAATCTTTTGTTGTTGTTGTTGATTATATAAATGAATTTCTTTATCATTGAGAATCA
Source organism: Dermatophagoides farinae (assembly GCF_024713945.1). NCBI lineage: Eukaryota > Metazoa > Arthropoda > Arachnida > Sarcoptiformes > Pyroglyphidae > Dermatophagoides > Dermatophagoides farinae. The sequence goes on from NC_134678.1 coordinate 5,650,500, forward strand.
TTTTTTTTTTTTGAAAGGTTTTGAAGAATCGATGAAAAAAAATTCTTTAGCGTGAATTAGGATCAAAGTGGAGACTTTTTTTCATAAAAAGAAAATATATGAATGTTTTCAAATAATTGAAAATTGATCAAGAATTTATCATTGTCACTATAGTGGGTGTGTGTTGATCAAACAAACAGAATATGACGAAATGAATCATATATAAAGTTGTCAATTTATTCAATTATCACAAGTTATCATAATTATATAAAACAAAATAATAAAGAATTATCGAATTTAGTTCAAATGAGAATTTCATTCGTATTTTAAACACCTACATAGACGAAAATAGAATGAAAATTTTTTTCGAATCAATTTATATTTATTTTTTTCGCTTGTTAATTCGGCGGCAAGCAAATAGCATGTGTTGAATTCAAACAGACGAACATCGGTTCTTATATTAACTACGGATTTTTTTGGACCTTGTTTCTGCATGTGTATCTGTGTATGGTGTGTATTTGTGTGTGTGTGTGTATGTAATATTTGTCATACCTCTCTAAAAACGAAACCCAAAAAGCATATCCATGTACCGTAGACATTTTAGTTGTAGTAGCATATAGAATAAAAGGCATCATATTTTTATCGAATTGGGATACCCTCCTTTTCTCTTTTACTCTTTAGCAGATTTTTTTTCCCAAAAATTGTATTGTACACAGTACACAATCATTGTATCGTTGGTCATTACCCCTCACCCTCCGCCCTTCTAGTTTGTTTGGTTGTAAATTCTGTGTTTTTATATTTTCAAGGTTAACCTTGTTGTTGTTGTTGTGTGTGTGCTTTTGTGTATTCATACATGCCATTGCCGGCCCAATGCAATCAATTGATTTTATTTTTTATTTCTTAAATTATTTATTAGGTTCGATTTTTTTCAATCATACAGTCATTGCTCTTATTATTATTTATCATTCAAAATATCATTATATCCATTATAAATTGAGTGTTTGTAGGTGTGTTGTACGCATACAAACTTTCTCTCTCTCACTCCCTCTTTGAGGAAATTTAGACCTGGAAAATTCGATTCTATCGGAATGTAGTTTTTTTCTAATGATTAACCAAAAAAAAAAAAAAAAAAAAAAAAAAACAAACAAATCATCTTGTGACCTCAACATCATCATCAACAACAACAACCCTATCAACACATTGAACTTTGCTGATGAAAAAAAAAATTTTATCGTTAGATTTCAATTCTACTTTCTCTTTGGCCAAATATAACAAATCGTTCGGTCGATTGCCTAATTGCGTGGCATTGTTGTTTGGCAGCCATCCATCCATCCATCCAAACAGCCAACCAAACAATCATACAGAATCCAAACATATACACATCAAGTTAGCAAAACCAAAACCAAAGCTGAGGTCATTGAGCTTGGGGGTTGTCGGTTTTTGCTTGCTATATTTACAATGTGCGCCTGAGCTATGGCTCCCATGAAATTTTTTTCTCCTATTCATCATCGGTGTCGTTGATTGTAGTGTTGTATTTTCATTTTATCATTGAATCTAGCTCAATCTGAATTTAGGCAAACAAAGTCAAATAAAATATATCAAGAAAGGATATATTTTCCAATTTCGGAAAAATTTGTTAACAAAAATTTATCGCCAAAGATAACCTAAATATTAAAGAAAAATCCAAATGGACCAGATATTTTTTTTCGAGAATTTTGCCATCATCATGAATATGACACATGACTCTTCATTTGAAAGTGATGCCATTATGATGATTAGCCGGGCAAAGTATAATCGACCAACCAACCAATCCAGGCAAATAACTCCAAGTCTGACAATTGACCAACCAACCAACCAAGCAGCCATTATTGCAAATCTTTGAAAAAAGTCAAAGTCATTGACATTTCGAACCAAGTGTATGGTGGGGGAGTATAAGAATATTTGGCTACAGCCAATGCATTCTAACAACAGTCATCCTACACATTCACATGATTAGAATCGTCATTTTGTTTTTTTTTTCAAGAATTCAAACAAAAATGACAACCAGAATTTTTTGTTGTTGTTGTTGTTGCACCACAATCATTTATCAGGTGAATATAATATGTTTGTGTATATGAAATTCTAGTTTCGTTTATATATTAATTGAAACAAACGAACAGACAAAAACAATTCAAAAACCAAACTTTTAGCTTCATCAGCGGGCGCCAAGTTCGTCAAACTTTTCTGATCGAGATTTTACACTCGAATATTTATCACAATTGATCAACAAATTTTTTTTTGTTTCTGTACTCGTCGTCTTCGTTGTCGATTTCGGTTTCAATTTAATAATTTTTTTTTCTTCTAGTGTTTCGAATGTTCAGCAACCAGCTATAATGTGGCTTCTCCATTTTTTCAAACTCAAAACTCTCGTCAAGCTTTCACATGCGCAAAAATATAAAGAACAAAGAATGAATTGAATGAATGAGTGAAAGAAAAAACGAATCCAAACCAGATCCGGACATACAACCCGACAACAACACAATACACATTAAATAGGCGCCACTATCATCAGCACCAGGTCAATGTCACCGTGTTGGTGAGTATTCGTTATCGTGATCATTTACCATCTAAATAAAATAAGAACAACGAAATAATTGCTATATAGAATTCCTCAACAACAACAAGATACATTGTAGCTGACGTGTATGTGTTTTTATGTAAAAGAATATCAAAAAAAAAATCCATTCAAATATTCTGGGCGTTCCAATGATCTATCCAAATGGATGAATCGTCGTCGTCAATCAATCATTGAAATTATTTGGTTCAACGTCTTTTTTTCGTATGTTGGTTGCACCATCTCAATAATATAATGTGCATCTACGAAATAAGAGAAAAAAATGAACCATATACTACCTCCCCCTATAAAAATTTTTTGATAAGATTAGATTGGATTCGTTCATCGCCAGGCTCACCAGAAAAAAAAATATTTGGCACAACTTGGATGCAATATATATCGATGGTAGCAAGAAGAAGAAAAAGAAAAGGTCATTGAATCGAACGCGTAAACTGTTTTCAGCTGAATAACAAAATCGTGTGTCCTGTTCATACCATAGTATTTGTGTGTGTGCTATGGCTTCGGTTTCACTTTTTTCCCTATTGAATACATTGATCATTACATAACATTTTGCCACGAAGAATATAGCAACGATGCCGAAAAACCAAAAAGGTTTTTTCAACTTTGACCTCGCCGTCTCTCTCTCTCTCTCTCTCGGTCTTTAGGTTGTTCGCCATCATCATATGTGTAACCATCCCAAGAAATTATACCAATTCAAGCCATCAAATGAATAAAGAAAGATAGAGATGCTTACAAACAACAACAACAACTTAACCTGATAAACCTGACGATTTTGTTTCAAAGTAAAAAAAAAAATTTTAAGTTCATTCAACAAGGTCAATAACAAGCTAGAAAAAAAAAATAATGATGATGATGATGTTTAAAAATTTAAAAGTTAAAGTTGAAAAAAATTGTGGACAAACAAATAAAAAAAAATGTACAAGAACACAAACACACATAGACATTGAAATACCATAGAGATACAATAGATGAATGAACCTCGCTTCTCAGCAACGACAATGAAAATCAACCAAGCCAATCCTTGGAAATTCTATAAAAACAAAAAAAAAACAATATCCTCATGTTGTTGATGGCAATGAACGAGTTCAATATAACGTAATATATGGATTTTACGATTTTGATGACAATCGTATAAACAAATCCGATCATCATCATCATCATGCTCCAATTATAGAAACTAGAAACAAGGTTTTTTCACACTGATCAATTCAAACTATTAATTGTGAATTAATCTTCCTCATATGCATATGATTTTAAACGATTTTAAGATATATGAAAAATATTATCTAATGAAACGTGTTGTTGAAAATGAATGATGAATCAATTTTTTTTTGTTTTCATATATATATATTGTGATCAATTCAATCAGTCAAAAATCAAATCGATCGATGAACTTGTTACACAAACAAATCCTATACACACACACACACGAAATGTATTTACATGAGGCTATTTATTCTTTGAATAGAATGATTGCACACACACATTCTTATTTTATTCATTCATAGAAATATCATTAATAAATGAATGGATTTGATCGAAAAATGAATGTCATTCAACTTGTATTTTACAACACAAAATGGCCTTGTAAAATGAAATGATTGTTCATACCGGGATCCGGTGCAAAATTTAGTAAAATTTCTGTTTTAAAGCAACAACAACAACAAAAAAAACCCAACTTAAAGAATGTCAGTTTCCCATCATCATTAAAACCATCATTTCATGGGTTTTAAATTACTTTAAAATTTACAATGATATCAATACAGTTTTCAGTTTGATTCATTTCTCAATTCAATTCAATTCAATTCTTATTGACAAATGTCACAGATCAAAACAATAATCGTTGTAGAAAAAAAAACCATTTTTGTATTGACCGACCAACACATTGACCACATTCAGTGTGTGTGTGTGTGACACATTACATCACAATTGTGGTCAAAAATTGTCGTCGTCGTCGTCGTTATTGTCCCATTAAATGTAGATCCCAAATGGAACATAGCACAAAAAAAACAACAAAACCAAAAAAAAGAAAAAGATAAATGACATCTAATTAATCTTGTATCTTAAGTCTCAATGTTTGACTTGACAGAAAATAAAAAAAAACACGTTACACAAGTCCAGTGAACTTATTATTTTTTTTTATTATAACTGTATGATTGTAACTATACTGTTTTTTTCGGGACCAAACTGACCATTATGGTTGGTGTGTGTGTGAATTGTTTTTCACTCTAATAACAACAGCAAAATCTGGGAACGGATTTTCTTTCTAGAGAGCCCATTTCCTTCTAGAGAGTTTTATTGTGTGTGTGTGTGTGTGTGTCATATAAACGTATTTGCGTGCGAACAGTCATCGTTGTTGGTTTGTTGATTAACACTTTCACCTTATATGACACTTTCGTTTGTTTGTTCGTTTTATCTTTTTTTTTGATTTATTTTCATCTGTTTTCTTAATTCAATTTACGATTGGAGGGAAAAAAGTGTCACATTACATGGAATGATTTTTTTTCCTGCATGGATAAATGATCAACGAGTGAGTGTAAAAGATGGCAATTTTTAGCTATCGAGATTTATGTGACCACCACATATCCTTTAAATAATTTACCGTTCTCTATTCAAAGCCTATTTAAAAATGGTATGAAAATATGAATGAAAAAGACACTATTGCAATCAACAACAAATTAGATTTCAATTATTTAAAATTTTTGAATTTCATTCTAAACTTTTGAAATTAAATCATCATCATATATGTTTTTTGAGAATCATTATTCTTGAATATTTTTTTTGTTGCAATACGAATAAAATATGAATCCGAATAGAATGGCCATTTTTGGAATTGAATCGTGTAGGCTTAAAATAAAATTAATGATCATATATGCATCCATGCAAGAAAGAAAAACAGTCAGACAAAAAAAGAGAGAGAGATGATTAATATGACCCACGCGACAATCACTGGTCAGTGGTCAGTTTGACCATAAAAAATAACATGCGAACTGAATAGAATACAAGCCCTAAAAAATCTGACCGACCGAATCGAAATGAATTGTTCATGTAATTAACTTCACTTGGTACCACAAACTGACAATGATGGAAAAATCCCGGTTTGACCCGATCAAATGCAACAAAAAAAGGAAAAAATTAAAGAGTTATAAGGAGCGGTTTCCTGAAATGAAAATGAAAAGGATGGGTGGGTGGGAGGAAACAACAACAAATTTTTTTCTGATTTTTTTTGCTTTTGATTTCAATAAACATTTTCATTGTTTTTTTTTTTGCCATGAACATATAACGGACCAAATGTTCTTAACACACACACACACGAGTATCACACGTGTCAAGATGTGTATGATATGTATTTTATTATTGGTTGCATATACGAATGCGGAACCCCTTGTGATATCGTGATAATGGAATGAGGAACCTAGTCTAGACAACAAGCGAATGTGTGTGTGTGTATTGAAGTGAAATGAGATGAGCATCATCGTTTTACGGGACCAGAAATGTTCCAACCGATCTATCGATCCAAAAAAAACCCGGAACAAACAATAGAAACTAAGGGTCAAATAATAGAAAATAAAACCAGAAGCTAGTTTGATGAACATAAATCCGAACAACAGAAGCAGCTGCCCCATTCACATTGATCAAGCATCGATTTTTAAGCAACAAAAAAAATGACACGTGGTGAAAGTGTGTGTGTGTGTATGTTGGATCATATATAGTTGACCTTTCACTGGTTAGTTGACCGGGTATGAATGTAAGGTTTGTTAGGTTTTTTCATCATCCTTACAAATATTGATTTCAAATTTTTTGTTCCTACCTAAATACATAAATATATTGATCACAGGTTAAAATTATGATAGATAGAAGTGGATAAAAAAGAAAACCGACGGTTATTGAATGTGTGTGTTGTTGTGAGTTTTTGGCACGGGTCGACAGATTGAGCCGAGCCCGTATAAAATTTTTTTTTTCATTTCTACACCAAATGACATTGACATTGAAATTGAAAAATTGGAATCCTTGCCTACACTTTCTCCTACCCAGACACAAAATACGCGTGTTTTCATTTCACTAAGACAGGAAGTGAAGATCTTTTTTTTTTGGTTCAAGAATGAGTGAATGAGCTAAGATCACAAACACACACACCTGGACACTTACTTGAGGGATTTCTTTGGAAAATACAAAAAGACTTTCACCTTTAAACCACAATGAATGAACGAATGAAAGAAAACAGAGCAAAAAGATTTAGCATGAACTTTGATCCAAAAAAAAGGTCGTTGATCGTATGCCATCTCCAAATTGAAATATTTGCAAGAAATACGTAAAACATGGGGTCAAATTCATTTTGAATAAATTCAAAAAATAAATACAGAAATTCAATTCAGAAAATAATTGAAAATTCTGCACAAAATCATGAATCAATAGGATTTTGATTTGTTTTTTTATTCATTCATTCATTTATTATTCCAAATTTTCAGTAGTTGCAAAATATTATTATTATTGTAAGATTCTCAATTGATCCAACAACCACTGTCAAACAACAACAATTCAACAAAATAAAAAATGAAACTAAATAACCAATCCAAATGCAATGTGTGGATAAGTCAGCCGAATCAAATCAAATTTTTCTATCCATTTGTGTTGTTAATATTCGAACAACAATAATAATATTTTTCAATTCCGCATTCTTGTTGTTGTTGGTCATATATGACTACTGTTTGCATTTGTATGTATAATTATAATGATGCGATCAAATGTGACCTTTCACTTTTCACTTTTCTCTCTCTTTCTCTAGGTTTTCCTGGGTCCCTCGTTCTCTATCATCGATTGATTCAAATCAATATTAAATGTGTGTGTGTGTTTGTGTGACCTGCATTAAAATGTGCTCCTCCCATTGACCATCATCACTTTTACTTCATATAAATTTCAAATGTCTGTCAATGGAAAATTAACGACTTGTTATTGGACAATTGGGTTTTTTTTCTATTTTCCATTTTTTTTTGTTCCTGATTTAAACTTTCGCCCATTTTTCTTTCTAAAAACTACTGGAAACTGATGGAAAACCAGCTAACAATCCACACAGCCAGCCAGTGACACATGAGCCAGACGATGACAAGATGATTTCCAATAAATGATCCAAAATCAACAAAAAAAAAACCTTACCCCTCTTTTATACCAATTCAACATCATCATCACCACCACCATGGTATGGCACACTCCTACAATATATGACTGTATATCTCACACAAACATCATATAAATACTAACTAACCTTTTGACCTCGAGACATTATGTCCATCATCTTGTCGTTGGTTGTTGTTTGGTATTTTGGTTAACTTTCAATTATTTTATTGGATATCAAACATCTGCATTGGTTCCATTCATTCATTAATTGAGATTAATCAGTATCAATAATAATCGATCACTCAAATATAGAATATATAGAGAGAAAAAATTATTATCCAATATGAATTTTATTCCGAATTAAAATGATTGCAAAAACTATGACCTTTTCAGGTTATTTTTCGGGTTAATTATTATGATTATGCATGTATGTATGGCGTTATTTCAAGGATAACTTGTTGGATTCTTTTGTTGTTGCTGTGGTGATGATGGTAATGGCCGCAGTTGTGTAATGTAATCATGCCAAAAAAAAAAATTGAAAAAACTAGTTATCTGGTTGTAGTTGTTGTTGTTGTATGGTCATATCTGGTTTGTTGAAAAATATTTGTATGTAATTCAATTCATTTCAATTGTTGTTTGTATCTGTGTGTGTGTGTGTGAAAATCAAGATCAATTGTTCGTTTGTCAAGAGGAGAATTCTTGTGATGATCATCATGAGAAAGGGCATTGGCAATGAAATTCTATTAATTGTCCACGATGATGATAATCATTGCAATAAAAAGAATAAAATTAATTTTAATTTGACTTTTTTTTAAAAATGATGAATCTTTACTCGGATTTAGGAAAAATTCTGATTTTAGGTAAACAATTTATATATCGGATCTTTGTGTATGTGTATGGGCTTGTTCTGCAATCTTCTATACCAATCGCGAGCCTAGGCTCAGAAAAGGTCAATTAAAACAACAATGTTGACCTAGACCTTGATGTTTATTGATGTATTGATTAGTTTGATTATTGATACATTGTAGGTTGTAGGTGAATGGTCAATCACACACATACACATATACACACGTCAAATTTATAAAGGGGCATTTGTTGGATTGGTCAATAACTATCGCGCGAGCACGAGACCAGACAGGCAGGTGACAGACAAGTCATAGCAGATAAATATATTAGATAGCCAAACGAATATAAGAAATGAATGACCTTTACATGCTGATGGTGGTACTAGAGATTGTAATATACAATAATTGTGATTAGGAATGAGATCGTCTCGTATAACCAAATCAAATAGCTAAAATAGCGAAAGTTTTGACCATTTTTATTTTATAAATGATATGAATCGAATACGTGACAAGAGTTTTCAAACATGCATATTTATTGACCATCTGAATCATCAAATGTATATTATACCAGTGACCATTATTGAAACGAAAAGTAGCGAATATTTTTTCGTTTTTCGTTTTTTGTTTTTTTTGTATGTATAATTTCAATGATGATGAACATGAACAACAACATCAACAAGGTCATCGATTCGATTTGTTTTCAACTGATCGATAGATTATTGTTTAGCAAACAGAAAAAAATTCAATGATAATTTTTTAAAAAAATCATCTTTTTAGATATCAATCCAAAAAAATTTGACAAATCGATCAAAGTTCAATAGTTTTAGTTTAGTTGACGATATTTTTTTTTGTAAACCAAAAACTTGTAAACTCTGAATGAGAAAAAAATGGAACGATCCATTCTTGTGGGTGGATGGGTGGTGGTTTGATCTTTTTGTTTTTCCATATTATACGCGATTCTATTGTCATGGTTACACACACATATTCGTTGCGATTCAATTTCAATGATTCAAATTCGATTTATTCTGATTTCTATTACGATTAGAGATTTTTCATGGTTGAATACCAGCAGTCAAATGTTTTGTGGCGTTCAACCACCATTTTATCATATTGGATATAGCTCTCACTTTAGGTTTATGATCTTCTTCGTTCTGGTTTTCACCATTACCACACAATCATCATAACATACATAACATACACACAGATGGAAATTTCGCCAAACAGCATGTGTAGGAAAAGAGATACGATGATGATGATGATGATGATGATGATGATGACGACGAGAGCACGAGGTCATTGGCACAAGTCATTTATTTTATCAGGCGTGGGGGTTGTGCAGATCATTGTGCATTAGCAACCTAATGCTATAGTTTCCAGGATAGTGAATGTGGAATTATCCAACTGTGGAGACTAGGGTAGGGCTGTTTTTGCTGCTATTACTGGTTATTAACCAAGCCAGTTCTTTTGTCTTCATCTTCTACTTCTAAGGCGCCCATATTCCATGAATAATGAAAACTAACAGTTAAAATAGAAAAATAAAATAAAACGAAAAAGCCAATAACCTACTGAGGTCACAGGTCACTGTGGTAATGGTGTGTTTTCTACTACATTTAGAATTGAATCAAATATAGCAATTCTATTGATATTTGCGTTCGAAACATTTGCGTTTTTGAAAAGTTTATTTTTTGACCTGCTGGTAGGACAATAATTTTCTAATGATGAATGTTGTGAATCGATGAGATTTAATCAGAAAAAATTCAAATCAAAATTAGAAAAAAAAGATTACTCCTAGAACTTGTCGGTCATTCGGTCAAACTAATGACCCAGCTGTCTTTAACAGTTGACCCAAACGGCCAAATAGTAGAATCAAAAAAAAATGAAGATGACCTATAGGTTCTATGGTCATAGAGTTTTGGACTATTTATAAGTATACACGAGAGAGAGAGAGTAGTTCTGTAGTTTCGACCCTAGTTCATAAAAATCACTGTCTGTGACCTGACGACACACATTTTTGGTCCAAACATAACGACCTTAGGCACACGAACCACGTCAACATTGGTCAAAAATTTTTATTCCCCATTGATTAACCCCTCCTACATATATACATTTATAACAGAACCAAACAAAAAAATTGCAAGGTCAGCTTTAATTTGAAGAATTTTTAAAAATGCCGGCCATTTGTTTTTGAACATTTGTTCTGGAAAAAATCACATAAATTTTATTACTGAAAGAAATATTGATACTTATGAATGACCATGAACTTTTATTTCGCTAACGAAAATAAGTATAAATAAAATACGTTTGACCTTCGACCAGACACCGATAAAGGGTATGTGTTATTTAAAATGAAAGTGAAAAGTTGAAGATGGATAGGCTAAATTTAGAATATTTGTTTTGAATCAATTTATTTTAGCTAAATAAAATTGTCACCGAAAATTGTTGGAAAGTTCAAAAAAATTTTTTTATCGTTCATTTGTACCTAAATTATCTCTTTAATTATTTTCAAAGTCAAGATGAATTACAGCAAACACTAAAGATAAATATTAGTGAATATACCAGAATCCAAAAGGAACCCAAAAAGTTCAAAGAACTTTACAGTATGTTATATATACACTTTGATTCATTGTAACAATATATAATAATCAGAATATAATATATTTTGTTTCTAAAACTGGTAAATTCCAGGGAATTCTTAGACGAAGCAAAATTAATTTATATATAAACGTACATTATATACAATTCATTGATTGAAGAGAGAGAGAGAGAGAGAATCACCGAGTTCAAGGGCATCATTATTCGGGCATATTCGATCTTTGGGCCTTTGGCTCATCTTTTTATTTATTCTTCGATACATTTACGCGCACAAACACACACACAAACAAATAATACAGAGTTTGCGCCGATAATCATAGAAATTATCTATTCTCATAAATTCTTCACTTTGAGAATCACCGGTAACCAAATCAAACAACAAGGTTGACGTAATTTGGCTGCTGTATCAATAAAATATATATCCATTTTCAATTTTTCAACGTTGGCGTTGTTGACGTCCCCAAAACGATTTGCTAAAATAGATATTCACTTACCATATGTATGTTTAGTTTGGTAGTTTGATCTATATCCTTCTTCTCCTTCTCTTTTTTTCCTTTCATTCCACAATGATCATTTAAAGGATATAGGGACCTCTTAAAAAAAAGAAAATCCAACGTACGTAATGTGAAAAATCTTTTTTTTTCACATGTCTTTCGAATAGTTCATTGTCCATTGAAAAGTGTATAACATTTTAATAATAACAAAGCCAAAGGAACAATCTTTTCAATGTTAGCTCCCTACAAACACAACAACAACAACAACAGGTCAATGGCCATTTGGCTTAGAAATGAATTCCAAATTAATCCAGATGAATTTTAATCACTAATACATATGTGTGTTTGTAAACAGATCCGTATTATACACAAGTGATTAAAAGAATGGAATCTGTACTCAAGAATATATGGACTAATCTGAATTCTGTGTTCATTCAAGATAATTATTGAAATCGTTCATGGATTTTTTGATAATAATGATGAAGAATGTTGAAATTTCGAAATTGGAATTCCAAGTTCAAGCCAATTTTTTTACACACCATTATCACATCATCGTCTTCATTGCCGAACTTTCTCGAAAATCTTACCTATCTCTTACATCTATAACATTACCCACTCATCATTCAAATATCAAAGTCCAATGACCGAGTCAAACATACTATGGATATATGAGAGTGAGTTTTGCCTCTTCATCAATTCATCCATCCAACCATCCTTTTACGTTTGTATATGTCAAAGGTTACTGTGTGAATGACGATGATGATGATGATGACCGATCAACGACATTCAATTGTAACAATTATTACAAACGTCAAGAAAACAAGTTCTACCAGGTATATGTGTATAAAACTGGCTGGGGTTTTGTGTGTGAAAAAATTGAACAATTCATAACAAGCGAATAAAGATAGAAAAGAGAAAAATATTGGTAAAGTTAAATGACCGAAGGTTGAGGTTAAGGTTAAAAAACAAACCGTACGAAAGGTATATACCATGTATGTGTGTGTGTATTGTGTGTTTGTGTTGTAAGACTTATTCTATTATCTTCGATTTATCTTAGATAGAGAGTCGTAAGGTCAAGCGTAAATGTCCATAGCAATAGTTTTTTTTTGTTGTTCATGGCCAACAACCTTTCAGATTTTTTTTTGGTATTCTTCTCCTTAGCTAATTCATTGATTTTTCTTACAAACGAACGATGAAAATGTTTTTTGCACGCGTTCATTCGTCAAAATACTTGTACACAATAGAAGGTTCAATGATTCAATGAATTGTTTTTGTGCAGAAATCATCATAATTATATAATTCTTCTCGTCCATCATCATCATCAGCATCATTGATGGCAAAGGTCAAAGTGCAAAAGGATGTTTTAATTTACGTTGAATAGTGGAGAAAGAAATTTCTCATACTATCAGTCAAAATTTTCAATGAATGAATGAATATTGTGATTCATCAAAAAAGTGAATGAATGGAGAAAAGAAAAACTGATTTTGATTGATAAGATTGTCCATCCATCTCGAATGGACCATCACAGTCCTTTGACCCCCGAAAAAACCTGTGTGCAAATGGTGTCTAGGATCCGTCTTTCCATGTCTTTTATTTTGTCCCTTGTCTTTGTTCCTTGGAGAAATTTTTTTACTTTCACCTTTTCAATGGCTCTTTTTTTTGGTGCAAAAAAAAAGTAATCTCAAGATTTTTCTTTCTTTCATTTTTTTTTGTTCACTATTCCTAGAAACCCTAGTGTGGTTGTCGTAGACAAAGTAGACCCAGTGATAATGACCTCGATCGTTTACGACGACGACGACAATGAGGATCAACTGAGAAAAAAAAATTTGTTTGTACAATAATGATCGGGAAATGGCCAAATTTCTCATTGAAATAATTTTTTTGTTCTTAATACGGATGTCGGAACCATCCAAACATATTATGCTAATGTCATTTCATTTTCATTCATTCATAAATGATGACTCATTATTATTTCGTCAAAAAAAAAACAAAAGATTCTTTAACTTTAAAATAATTGTTTGGTCCACAAGTAGGAGATATTCTCTAATCGATACATTGACCGAGTGTAATCTTTTCTCGCTCTGATTTTTTCTGTCATTTATGATTTCTCTCGGCTAAACTAAACGCAGAATGACAACGCAAAAACCACTAATTTCGTACGTTTCAAAGATACCCTCATTTGACATCTAGGCTAACAGTTTTTTTTTCATTTTTCAATTTGCTCTTTTTTCGCTTTGTATACATGTGTGTGTGTGTGTGTTTGTGTAGGCCAACGGCAAAAGTCATTGACATAATTGTTCCCTCTTTATACTAAGATTGTTGTTGTAGCCACAATCATGAAAAGGGCAGAATAAATGGAGGGTCATTTTCCTCAATAGAAAGAATATAGGGAGCCAAACGATCATCAAAATGTATTGCAATGCATTAATGCAATAACCCTCCATCATCATCATCATCATCATCATCATCATCGTTCATCCTGAGAATTTTGTCCTAGAAAAGGTCATCGGTATTATTTTTTTTCTAATGATAATTACTTTATACATCATATACAAATAGAAAAAGAGAGACAAGGATTTTTAGAATAAAAAGGGTTACAACCAAAAAAAAAAAAAAAAAAACATGGTGAATAAACTTTACATTGGATGTTGAAAAAAAACACTCACACACACACACATCATACATCAGATTCTTTTGGATTCTTTCCCATTAAAATTCATGAGGTTATACCATTAAAATTCTATTTCAGAATATGTAAATGTAGAATATCGCACACACACGTGTATAATACTATCACGTGTATCTATAGATAGAAATGAAAATAAATAAAAACAGTTCATTGGTTTGAAAAATTTTATAAAATATTCAACAAATAAAAACAGAATTTCAATTGATCCAGTAGTTTAAGTTTGTATGCCAAATTAAATCAAAGTTTTTTTCATGTAATAAACATCATTTTACAGTAAATAACAAACACACATTTTCATAATGATGATGATGACATGAATCAAGATCATTGACATTAGAATTTTTAGAAGTAATGAGATGAAAAATAAAACAACAAAAAAAAAGAAAATTTTATCCCACACAACAACAATCGATTCTCTTTTCTTCACAGTAATTCCAATGATCGAGTCAAATGTTGTTACCCATTAACTAACCTTATACAACAAAAAATTGTGTATTTGTGTATGTGTATGTGTGTAGGTCACTCTATCCAATCATCATTCTATCTATTTCGTTTGTTTTTTAAGTAATTTAAAAAAGTATTGCATTTGGATTGGCAAAACCAGCACACACACACACACACACACACACACACACTCATATATATAACATTAACCTGAAACTACTATATATAATAAAAAACGAATAGAATTAGATGGCGACAGGTTGTTTTAGTAAAGAGAATTTCTAAAAAAAACTGGATTAACCATTTTGTTATATATATTTTATTTGTGAGGAGGGGGTATGAATATTCGAACAGAGTACATTGGCCTCAAATGGATTCAAATGTATATATGTAGAGTGTGTTCAACCTCAAAAGGCGCCATCATCATCATCATCATCATCACCATCATCATCATCATCATCATTATCATCATCATTGGTCGGTCGGTTGGTTGTTTTGTTGGTTGATTGGATCATCATCATCATCATCATCATCAAAAGGCAATGAACCCTCAACTCACTCTCATTCAAAAAAAAACAATAATAATAATAATCATATAACCACAATAATAACAACAAACACACATAAACACTTGTGATAGGAATCAAAAAAAATATATACTAAACAATAACCATATTAAAAGGTAGTTTATTGTTATTGTTATTGTTATGATCATCATATATTTTAGCACCTAAACATTAAACAGCAAATAAACAATTTTGGGTTGCAACAGGTTTCACGTATCTGGATATTGATTTGTGATTGAATTTCTATTTATTATTATTATTGGATTAAAGTATCAATTTCAAGAGCATCGGATAGTCATTTTTTTCTCTCTAATATCGTTCCAATTTTTAGTTCATTCACCAATACACAAATACACAAAGAACGTGGTACGAATGAAATCACAATCCATTTTTTTTTTGTCTACTGTATTGTACTCGATAATGTATCTATATCTATTCATTATAGATAAAATAACAATCAATGTGATATGACGTGTATAATCCGTGTTAAATAATGAATGTCGATGAACCTTAATCAATGAAACAAATTTTAAAAAAGAAATTAATTTACAATTTTACTTGTAATTTTTAATCTTTGAACAAAATTATTGAATGGATTTTTTCTTCAAAATCCTTTCGGAATCGTCCGCTAGAGGGCACGTGAAATTGCCCCCAAAAAAAAAGAAAAGAATCTGATGCACAGAATCGATGAATTTTGTATTTTGTATTTTTTTTCCTGATAAAAAAAAATTTCATCAATTCGAAACCGATCCTCAGGATCAGTTCATGTTGACCTTGTTGCAATAAGCTTCTTAATTTTTTTTTCTTTGATATTCATAATGACTTCCTTTCTCTTGTTCTTTTTCCACTTGCCCAACATTGATTGAGTAATTGTACTTGTTAATGTTGTGTTGTGTGTGTGTGTGAAAATGTCCAGTTTCATTCATCTTTTTTTCTGATCACGATGATGATGATAATCAATCACTTATGTTCGCATTGTGTCCATCCATTTCAATTGACAATGGTCATGGGTCGAAAATTTCTTTTTTCTTTATTTATTAAATTAGCATTGTGTGTGTCGTGTAAGACATGCAAATATTTTGAATAGTAGATTTGTTTTCTTCTCTCTGATTATTGTTCAATTCAATCACACTAATCGATTATAGACCATTTAGGTGACTTTTCATGGCTTATAAATGAAAGGCAAAGAACCATTCGGATGTGTGATAATATGATGAAGATGATGGATTAAGATATTGTGTGTTCACAATATATTTTGGAACAGGCCCCTCTCTTTTACAAAAACGTTGACCTTGTGTGTTACAATGTTAATCATTGTATATTCACCCATCATTATACGTGTGTTTGACAACAAGCAACAAATTGACCTGTGGTCAGGACCTTGGATGCAAATAACATAAACACATACACACACACACACACAGGTGTTTATATAAATCACATATGTAGTTCACAAATTTTAATCATTAGATATCACAGCCTAGCCCATATAAATTTTAAGTCTAAAAATTATTTTGGTCACACATTTGGTGTTTGTTTTTGTACATTGTGTACATGTGAACATTTTTTTTTTTTTTTTTGACAAATAGCTTTATGGATCTTTTTTCTTTTCTTTTCGTTTTTTTTTATTGATATGGTCCAATAATTATGAATGAATGAATATGATGAGGACTGATTCATGAATACATTTGATGGAAAGATTATAGACTATTATTATTCATAATTCATAACGATCAAAATAATAATGGATAAAATTTAAGAAAATGAAAAAAATCACATAAGTTTATGAATTTTAAATTCATCATCATTCAATGTAGGATGGATTTTTTTTCCTTTTTTTTCGAACAAAAAAAAAAAAAAAATAATTTGAAAATCTTTTCATTTATTTCACAACACGTATGTGTCATCATCATCAATAGAGAATAATAAGCTCTATTTATATTTTGTTTTTAAAGTTCAATAACATCAAATCAAATGATGGTCTTATGATCTAATCTGGTATATTCCATTTAATTCAATTCTATTTTCATGCCCTTCAAAACTATTTTCAATGCAATTTTCAAATGAATTTTAATGATATTTTCGATTGAAAATGAATTCTGCAATGTACCATACATAACATATATGAGGAAAGAAACGTATTTACGATAAAGATAAAATATCAAAATTTTTTTTTTCAATATCGATCATTGGCCTTGAACTTGAACAGATCGGACAATTTTATCTACCTGATTATTTGAATGTTGGAGAAAAAAATCAAGATCATCATGATGATGATTTGTTGTTATTTGAAAATTTTTTAAATCAAATACAAAAATGAATAAAAAAAAATTCAATAAGATGTATGTGCTGCTAACGAAATAGAACAAGAGAGTTAACCTTTATTGGTTGTTATATGGCATTGTACTTGTATACAAATTGATCACATGAATTCGAATCTATCCGGTATATTCAACTAGAGAGATAGAGTGATAGAGAGAGAGAGAGAAAGACAACTACATCGATATATATACAGGTTATCATCATATAGGATTCGTTGGGTTAGTTGATTTGCGACTGGTTTGATATTTTTTTTTTTTTTGGTGCACCAACAATGTCATCGACACTTTGCACCACAGTATTCGTATTTGGTTTGCTGTTTTTTTTTCATTCGAGAGTGAGAGTGTAACTATGGCTTGTTTGAATTTGTCAATATACTATTAAGCTACCTACAAACCTACCTGTCTGTTTGGAAAAAAAATAGTTTTTTCAATCACTAAATTTCAAGAAGAAAAAAAACAGCAAGGTAAGGAAATCTTTTCAGCAATCGAATCCTAAATGAGTGAAAAAAAAATTCAAGGTTCACAAGTGTGTATATGTGTGTGTGGGAAAATTGGACATTTGTTGATTCATTCAAATGATTCGGGACCCTTATTTAGGTTCAGCGATCGAAGATTGTTCAGAGAGTCCTTTCACTTTTTTTTCTCCCTGTTCAATATTGGATCGATTTTTTTTATACTTTTTCAATTTTTTTCTGTTTGATTATTATAATAATTGTAAATACAAATAAATGATAATCATCATCACCATCATCATAAGTTTCAGTGATCGGTAATGTTTTGCCTTCCGCTGGGTATTATTATTTCAGATTTTCTTAACTGATGATCGTACATCATCAACAATGAAGTAAAAAAAAAAAAAATAAAGTTGAGGGCAAAAAACTTTTGAGAATATATACTTTTTTTTCAAGGTTAATTTGATTTGCCCGGATAGTGTATTATATACCCGTAGATAGTCTGTATTTCTACTTGATGTATATATGTTTGTATCTGGTGAAGAAGGTGTTAAGTTGATTTGTCCATAGTCTGCACCATAGTTGTTGTTTTTGTTTTCTTGTGTTGTTTTATACAAGCCACAAATAAACCCTCTCTCTATTTCTCTGTGTGATGGTAAAAAGTTCTCGGTATCAAGTTGTTTGGTTGGTTACTTTTTTTTTGGTTGTTGTTCATTCTGGTTAACCTTGATTATTATTATTCATTCATTCAGTCATATATTTCTTTACCATTATCTATCTATCTATTATAAATCAACCAACCGAAAAGTAGAGAAACCCTTCATCAATAACAATTACTTCTGTTATTATATTATGACGAACATGCTTAGCTTTGATATTTATTCATTCAATTATTGATCAATCAAATGATGATTGCCATCAGATATCATCATCATCATCATCATTAACATTACTTCATTGATTCGAATATAACCCTCATTTTTTTTCTTGTTTTCGTTGTACAAACATTCGATTATTATATAAAACCTAATTATCGATGATGAAGAAATTATTTTTATTTCTCAATCTTTTGATTGATTTATACAATTCTATATGCTTAATAATGAGTTTGTTCATCCATTTTTTTTGTTTTTAGAGAATTTGTATTTTTTTGTGTCGTCATTTGTTGTTTTTTTATAGTTATTTTTGTCACTCATTACAGACGCGTATATGAATGTATAGGTTTTTTGTTTCTTCAAGGTTACATAATTTCCCAACAATATTGGCAATGACAATGCAGATTGGAAATTCCCTTCGAATTTGATTCAATATTCATTGCGACTTGTAAAAAAAAATTCCCCTGTTTGCGTCATCTATCGTCAGTAAAATGTATGTGAAAATAAAATGTTAATAAATGTTTGATTTAGATATAAGCTAAACAATCTGTCGCCATCTATCGTTAACGTTCGGAATTTTTCCGATTTAAAATTGCCTTGAAGTTCAAAACCCGCCATTATCACACATATATACACCATTAAAACTTTAAAGAGAATTGTTGCCTGTATATGTGTGTGTGTGTCTGTGTATAATGGATAATCTCATAGAGAATCGAGAAATTTCTTCCTGTATCATATATATTTTGCCTCCTCTTGTCCTACATTTGAACATCTTTTTTTTGTATTGCTACTTTTGTCTATTATACATCCGATTCATTTGTATGGTATGATGTCATCGTATATTCAATGGTAACATGCCCGTACACATACACACACACACAAACACATCGAGTTCATTGAACGCTTGACCTGATATTGAACATAGAGCCTTGGATGACGATGATGATGATGATGATGATGTCTTATGTATGTATGATTGAACCAGTTATTTGAGTCTGTTAGAGGCATAGATATTAAGATAAGAGAAGATAATAAGAAACATTTTATCAAATGATAAAAACAACAACAACCGCACGGATACAATATAATATGGCCTGTAAATGGCGCTTTTTTCTTTCTATTAGATATGTATAATAATAAAAAAAATGAGATAAAATTTAAAAATTCTTAATTTTAGAGCAATTTTTTCTTCAGAATTTTTCAATCATGGAACAATAATAATAGGTGAAAAATAGAAACAACAAAAAAATATAGAATCTTAATAACGATCTCAATAAATAAACAACACATCAAGAGTGGTGTACACGTCACCACAAAATATTATTTCTTTTATACAACCTCTTATACATCAATATCAATTCCAAAGTTTTATAAATTCTAGATCAAAAGGGCAGCGACCAGCAAAGACCCAATTCCATTATTATTATACCATAAGATAGTGAGTAAAAAAAAATAAAGATAAAAATAAAAATACGCATAGAATTATTAGTAGAAAATAGAGTAGAAAAAGAAAAAGGTAACAACAACAACAACAACCATACACATTAACAATGTTGATGACGACAATAGAATTTTGTTAGAATGTTGAGTGAACAAAAAATTCATTCATCGATTCATTCATATTCTTCATATAAAAATTGTAAAGAATCACACATATTATTCTATATAGTGAATGTGATGTTGAAATTTAGATCAAACACACATGCACATGTTCGGTGTATAAGTGACGAATTTTACATACGGATGTTTTTTTAGACGCTTCCTATCTATATATCTATATGTCTATGTATGTTGAAAAACGTAAATTCTTCGTCATTTTTTTTCTTTCAAAAGTTAAAGAATCGCTAACAAAAATGACCTAGTTTCCATTATTTTAATATATTTGCTGTGCTTTTGTGTGTTTTCTATTCTCCTAAAGAATAATGTGTGTGTGTGTGTGTGTGTGGGAGTAGGAGTGTCTGGAAAGAATAACAAAATATTAGAATGAAGAAACAAAAAAAAACCTCGAACTCGAAAGAAGTTTTTTTATATTTTTTTTTTTTTTTTTTTTTTTTTTGCTTGAAAATGTTATTCCCGGTCGTTGGCACACACACACAAATACACAACAAATCCTTGTCCCGAATTTTTTTGGTTTTTTTCTGTATATATTTGTGTATGTATGTGTTTGATGATGGATTCTGAAACAAATATTTATAATGACACAATATTAATGTCGAAATAAAATTTTAAAAAAACATCTAGAATATTCTGGAATAATTTTTAAAATTGTGCATGTTTGTTTTTATTTTTATTTTTTTGGAATAAAAACAAACAAAAAATATTATGATATTTTTTACACTTCTCTGAATATGGTTATTAAAAATGAAATAAATTTTTTTTTCAAATCAAAATCCGGAATTAGATTTTTATGTCCGCATATGGCGAAAAAAAAAATGGTGATAATAAGCCATACATAATGAGAGTGAGAGAGAGAGAGAGAGAGAGAGAGATGGAAAGATTGCGAATGACTTATTTAAAGCTAAATGAGAATATATTACTAACACCACCACTAATATAACGGACCAAACAACCGACCAACTACTATATTCGTGTTTTTCTATGTATGTATGTCTATGTTGTTGCTTGACCTGATTTGCGATCATTGTCCTTTTGTACTACATTTTTTTTTCGACGGCCTTTTCCGCACTTTACAAATACAGAAATTAATACAGAACTCTGATATTATTACTTATATATAATGTGTGTGTATATATATCTCATACACACACACACACACACATAAAATCCAATTCAATTCGATATGATCATGATGTGATGTGATGTTTTATATTCGTAGTGGTATTATTTATTGCTTTTATTAGGTTTTTTTTTTAAATAATTATTATTTGTACAATATTTTTTTCACTTGATTCAAAAGATTAGAAATCCGTATAGCCTAGAATGGTAGTGGTGATGGTGGTGGTGGTGATGGTGATGGTGGTGATGGTGAATTTTTTTTCTTGGTTCGCCTTCAACATAACGTAAATTTATGTTAAGGATTCTTTTGGTTTGAAACAATTTTTTTTCAAGAAATAAAACATACACACACACACAAATGTTTTCCTTCCACTAATTAAATATTACAAATTCCATATGTCACACAAAAGTGAATGACCTAATAAAAAAAAGACGAAAAGGTGTAAATT
Organism: Dermatophagoides farinae; assembly: GCF_024713945.1. Classification (NCBI taxonomy): domain Eukaryota; kingdom Metazoa; phylum Arthropoda; class Arachnida; order Sarcoptiformes; family Pyroglyphidae; genus Dermatophagoides; species Dermatophagoides farinae. The sequence continues at coordinate 5,672,671 of NC_134678.1, forward strand.
TTGTTTCCATAAAGTCAAAAAAAAACAAATTTTTTTTAAGGAAGATATTTTATTATTATTGTTCAATCAACAGCAACAACAACAACAACAACAACAACAACGAAATAGACAAAAACTTATTACTGAACGAATGAACAAATGAATGAACGAAAGAGAAAGTGTGCCACTGAAAAACAAGAACAACAATTTTTCTATAAAATAGAATGAAAGCCCAATTAATATTGGCGGTCAACTGGTCATTCACACCGATGTTAATGATGATCGATTACGTCATGCATATGTGAAGGTTTTTTTTGCATTCAAATAAACGATCAATATAGAATTAATCGATATATTTTTCTTGATTATATGATATAATGTTAATAATAATAGTACTAAAAAACGTGTTAAATCCGATTATTATCATTCAATAATCATGCGTGTTTGGTAATTTGTTGACCAAGAAATTTTTTTTTTAATTCACCGTACCACTCTTTCTTTCGCTTCCTTTCCTTCCTTCCTCCCTTCTTTATTTTTCTTCCTATTTTCATCATCATCTATATATTTATTTGTATATATGGAAAAAGTTCATTCACCTTGTTCAACGATTGTCGTCTGTGCAAAAGTTATTTCTTTTTCTCATTCATTGTATAGTGGTTGTAATAGAAATTTGCTCCAAATTTCTTGTTTCTTGATTTTATTTAAAGGAACATTCTTTATCTTTCTATATATAATAATAAAATACAATAATCGAACGGTTCCGATTTGATTCTATGATTGTTTTAAGAATTTCAATTCTATTAATTCAATCAAGAATCATTGATGGAAAAAAAACGTCAGGAATCCAAGTTTCCATCATCAGGAATCAGTTTGTCCAACTAAATAGATTAATCTTTATTTTTTGATTTTTTTCCAATTAGAAATACCAGAAAAAACATGTTTAATATTTTATTAATCAATCAAAATTCTTCACCACTACTTCCGGAGTCTTTGTGTGTACAAACTTTAAATGAATCAATTCAATTAATACCATTGAATCATTGTATTGGCCATCAATTAAAACTTGAATCAAAGGAGTGTTATTTCCTGATTCATATGGAATTTATAATTAACATTTTCCACCATAATCAATTGATTCAATCAAAAACTATACAAAAATGAAGAATAATATTCAAATCAAAAAAATTTATTACGCACGTGTCATGCGTTCCATTTGCAAACGCACACACACACACACACCCACTTAAAAGCTATCATTTCATTTGATTTATTTGGCCTAATTTATATTTTCGTTAATTTTTTTTCTTCTTTCTTTATATTATGTGTATGAGTGCATGTTTGCTATCATCATAAAATATTTTGGAAATTCTTTCCTGATATTTTGTAATCGGATATTTCATACAAAGACAATGATGATGATGATGATGATGATGGTAGGAAATGCACATGCCAGAATTCTTTTTATTTTCTGGGTTTCGTTGTGGATTTTTTTTCTGGTTTGCCTACGACATGCGCAAACTATTGTGGCCTTTATAATCCATTGCCTTAATATACAATCAAAACGATGAAAAACTGTATATATCTCTCAATTGCTAAATTATATTTTTTTTTGTGTGTGTGTAGGATGATGACGCCTTGTTTCGGGTGAGTTTGTTGCCATTCCATACACAGTTTGTTCAACTTTTGTTCCCGTTTTTTTTTTTTGATATGTACAAAATGCCCTAAACACATTTATATATGTGAATGTAGAAGTTTGTGATCCAAGTATTTCTCTGTATATCACACAGTAATGCAACATTACATAATAATTTTTTTTTTGGCGTTTTATATGTCAATGAACCTTGAGTGAAATCATTTTGTGAACATTCATACATGTATTATATAACTTAACTTTTCTAATATAAATTTATAAAATTGGAATGTGAACGAACGATGTGTATTCTCTTGGCCAAAAGGTCATAGTAATCGTGTCTTTATTTCTCTTTTTCTCGATCAATTCAATTCAATGAATAGTTTTTTTTTGTTTTGTTTTCTTCCTCTTCTTATTTCACCAACTAGTATTCCAGATTTTTTTTTCTATTTGTTATTGCTTTTCTCATCATATATTATAATGGCTATATATTTGGCTGACCCTACAACGCAACATACAACTGATAATCTGGAGCACACTAAAAATATTCTTTTAGTTAATCTCTTCCGCTTTCATTATAAGTATATACCTGTATATTGAACTGATGAATTTGGGTAAAAACAATATCCAAAATCATCATATTTAGAGGAAAATCTCAAATTAACTAACCACAAGAATTAAGATTTAGGCCAATTGATTTTGTGTGTTTGATTCACCGGAAATAAACATTTATAACGAAATAATAATGTGATCTTGAAGAAATGTATGTTTTGCGGTGAGAAAGAGAAAAAAAAACAGAAATGGAAAATTATACACACAGGAAGACTTTCATCTTTTTTTAAAAAAAAAGAGAAAGACTTCATTAACACATCGATTTGGATGATGATGATGATGTCAAGACAAGTTTTTTTTGTTTCTGTTCCGGATAAGATTCAAACAGTAGTAAAATATGTATGTGTGTTGGTGTGATACATGAGAACAACATTTTTCTAACCGTCTAATTTAAAGATAACGGAACGTAATAAAAAATCCGGTTTTTTTTACTTCGGGTAGTTTTATACACACACACACATACACACATAATCAATATGTCTGTAGTGTATTGTACATATAAGAGATGAATCCATTTGATCGATATTATGTTGAATATCGGATGAACAATAGACACAAATCTTAGAGATGGCCAATAGCGGTATTAAGTTCAAGTGCAAATCATCATTCATCATTTCCTAATTTTGTTCTCATTCAATTCAAAATCAATGATCGAAATAATTTAATTTATTTAGTCTACAGTTTTGTGTGCATCAGATATTGATTTTCAGAATGTTCATTGATATGCTTAATAGGTATATTTAAATTAAATTTTTTTTTAAACCTACCGTAATCATTATTGCCTCCAACTGGTATTACTTCATTTGAAGCAGATGTTTGTTGTTGTTGTTGTGGCTCTGTATGTTGATTGAAATTATTATTATTATTATCATCATTATTTGCCTGTTGTCGATCAATCTCAGACAATGGCGATAAAGGCTCCAATGATATTGATGATGATCTTGATAATGATAATAATGATGATGATGATAATGATGATGATGATGAGGAAAAATTATTAAGTTGTGTTTCGGAATTCTGGAACACTTTAGGTGCCATATGATTTTCTATAGATTCTTTTAAACTTTCTCCAGTCATTTTTGTTGTTTCAATTAATTTCGATATTGATTGTTGATCGACCGTTGTTTTCGTTACTGATTCTTCTTTCAATATTCCCAATGTTTTTATTACCGGAATTCTTGATACAGATGTTGTTGGTATAATGTTATTATTATCATTATTATTGATGACAACATTTGGCGGATTCCTATTAAACGATTGTTGTTGATCAGCCGATAATGATGATGATGGAGGTGATGATGTTGTTGTAGTTGTAATCAAAATCATTCGAACAGTCATTTGTAATGGCCGTGAGGGAAAAATACTTTAGAAACAAAGAATCTTATGATGAATTTAAATGGATCAAAAAGTCCTTATTTCAAGGTATAAACACTCGATTCAATAATATTATTATTAAAGCGATAAATTTTCGAAATAAATAAATGATTGAAAAAAAATATTTAATGGCAATATGATTCTGGCAGCGATGATGAAGACATGGAATTTTTTTTTCTATTTTACAATTATTAATCAGTTTGGCATATTGGTAAATATATGGAGAGAGAATACACATATTATTATTCAAATACACAAAATTTGATTTTATATTTTCAGTTCATATCGATCGATATTTGTTTCAATTGATTTAGATGAAAAATGAATGTATGAATAAATGAATGGATGGATAGATTCTGGATGGATAATTCATATCAACAATCAAACATGATAGTGATACTATACACATTTATAATTGGCTTGCAGGCACGATTTTTATTGACGATGATGATCATGGGTTTTTTCTCCATTCGTTTTTTTTTAAAAATTTTATTTCTAGGGTTGTATCAATGTGATAATACAGGATGGTATATTATTATGTTTTACATTTTTCTTGTTTGAAGCATAATCATCATGATGATAATACTATGTTGATGGTTTTCAAACAAAAAAAAACAGACGACATTTATATTAGATAATATATTTGATAATGTTGGTGTTGATGATGATGTTGAGGATGATGATGATGATGAATTCAATATACATGTGAAAATGATGATGATAAATCCTGGTTTACCAAAAAAATGTGTGTGTGTGAGTATAAACACATGTCAAATATAGTAGGAATTATTCGTATTTACGATTCATGCTTTCATTCCAATAATGATACGCCAACGTACGACGATGTAACGCCTTATGTATCTGAAACGATACTAAAATATCGTCATCAGCATCGTCGTATTTGAATGAATGAATGAACAGTCGATGATGATGATGATGATGATGATGATGATTATTTAGGAAAAACATTGATGGAAACCAACCAGGAACGCATACTCATCTCTGGCACAAAATATATATAATTTATATACACTACATACAGAGATATACAAAACACCAGATATCAAGATTATTTAAACCGAAATGGTAAAACACACAGATACACACACACACACACATAGACATATAGAACAAAGAACTACGATTTATGTGGGTGTGTTTTGTTGCTTTCCGTTTACAAGGTGATAGTAGTTGTAGTAGTAATAGTAGTAGTAGTCAAATTCGTTGGATAAATATATAAAAACCAAAAAAAAAACGATGATAAAATTGATGACGAAAAAACCACCATAATCAAAAACATAAACTAAAAAAATAAAATAAAATAGGAATTGTGACAATATAATATTATACCCCTCACATGATGACGATGATAATGGTGTTGAGGAAGAAAAAAAAATTCGATCGAATTAATTAAGAATTGTTGAATTTTCACTTTTTCACTTCACCGGAAGTTTTGATGATTATTTTCAACCAATCCTAATTAAATCGAATTTATTGATACACTTGATTGAGAAAAAAAAACATTATACAATGTTAAATAATCGATAATTGTTGTCAGTTGTCATTGTATTTACCAAGATATTTGCCAATCATCATCAACATCATCATATTGTAAGTGTCGTTCTGTTCCAAAGAGGTTTGGTCTTCAAAATGGAAAAAAATACAATTTCATTTCAAATCCTCCTCTTTTTTTGCCTCATCCTAATCGTCAACATTATTATTGGATGTCCAGGCCACATCATCATCATCATCACCACCACATAAATTCAAAAAGATATATGCCAAATATTCAATACACACACACACACTGACATAAACATTCAGAAAGATTCAAAAAAAAGAGCGCGTGTTTAAACGCGTGTTTTTATGCATTTGTTTTGTTTTGCTTGTTAGATCCATGATTCAATGAGTCAATCCGTCTGTTCATTTATTTATTTATTTGTTTGTTAGTTGTTTGGTGAATTCCAATGAATGAAAAAAAAACGAATCGGAAAGATATAAAGAGCACAAAGACAAACTAAAACGGAAAGCAGCAATGTATAGTATAGTGTGGATCCATATTGAAAAAAAATCCTGAAATGAGATTACTTGTATGGAAATGAAACAAAACGGAAAAATATGGCGCCAAGAGAAAAACTGAGTGAGAGAAAACGGGAATATTTTTTTTTTTTTTTTTTTTTGTAGAAAAAAGTCGGGCATCCCTATAGGGCTAAACATTGTTACTGTATGTATGTGTACGTGTGTGTGTGTGTGTTTCAACAGTAACCGACAGTTTCAACATTGAAAACAAAAACAAAAAAAAAAATCCATTTTTTCTCTTTAGTCACATTTTTCAACCATGTCCACGGTTGTTGTAAATAATAATCATTAGAAAAAAAAGTATACTTATAATGCTGATGACGATGATATAGGAAGGGGAACTTGTTTCAAAATAAAATTTGGCCAAGATTTTCAAAATTGATTACAATTTTTTTTTCTTTTTATTTCTAACAATTCAATGAATGAATGAATGAATGAATGAATTTGTATTGAAAGTGAATGAAAATGTCTTTCACTCTCCCTTTCTTTTCACTGTGTTTGTATAATAATTCGTTATATAAGAGAGTCAAAATGATGATGATGATGATGATCGAACTAAAGTGAACGACCAAGTTTGACATAGAAACCAAGGCTTTCAGATATCTGGAACACCGCTGCCACCACCTTACTAACTAATACTTATGCCACACACACACACACAGTGTTCTATCTTCAATAAATCCATTTTCAAAATATCGATGATAAAAAGACGAAAAAAAAATCGCAACCATTCTTATACGGCCGATATACTGTATACTCTATATATTGCAATCTATATGGCTATAATCGACGTGACATGATATAGTTTTTTTTTTACTATTTTGTTGTTTGTATATACATTTGCACCATCAGCAGCAATCAAAGACAGAAGATAGATAGATAGATAGATAAATGTGTGACTTGACTTCATAGAGTTCATCGGCCTCGGTGCCAACAACGATGTCATCATATAGGCATCATTATTGCATTGTATATTGTATCAATATATGAATGGATGAATGAATGAATGGCTGAGATTGTTAATTATGAACGGACGGCAATGGGCCAAATTGAAACAACAAACGTTAAAGCAAATAAGCCTATTCACTATAGATAAGATATCAAGTGCGATAATTGTTTTGGATTTGAATAAAAATGAATTAAATATTTGATGGATTAGTGGTTTGTATATTTGTTATTGGTGGATTCATTGTGCTGTTGATAAAACCCAAAAAAAAAAAAAAAATAATTTTTCCTATTGTAACCGCTATCAATTGCTCTTGTTTGTGGTTGATTGTGTCGAGTAACAAAAAAAAAGAAAAAAGAAAAGAATTTAATTGTCTTTGGAATCCCGGAAGAATTCAATGAAAATAACTTTATTATAAATATTTTATTACCAAAAAAAAAAAAAAAAATCAATTACAGAAAGTTTTCAGTAATAGGATTCTGATCTAACCATGGTTTCCAAAATCCTCCATGTAATGCAGGATTGGCATGAGGATCGAATGGTTTATTAACAGGTTTTGTATATTGTACATTGTAATGCTCATAGATTTTTTTATGGATTGTTTTCAATAAATCAGATTTTTTTTCTGCCAAATTCGTTAATTCACATGGATCTTGTTCAATGTCAAACAGACACATTCCTTTTTTTGATTGACATTTTATTATTGGATTCTTATCTCGTTGACAATCTATTTGAACGGTGATTGGGTTCGAATTTGATGCCATATTCTTCTAGAATTTGATATGTCGTAGTACAGTTATAACATATTCCATTGGGTGGATATTCAGTCTGCTGACCAGGTGCTTCATACCAATTATCAAATTGACCTAATAATGATGTTCCATTTGTTAATTTATAGTTTCGATATCTAAGAGCCCAAAAATGTTTAGTATGATCAATGTTATGCAACAAGTGTTCTCGTATTTGATAATTATTCTTATTGTTTGGATTCTTCAACTGATTCCATTGATTAAGGCCATCGATATCACCTAAATCCGATGTATTACCACCGGCAGCTGAATACAATGTAGGTAGAATATCTGTTATGTGCATCAATTGATTGCTTAGATATGGTTTAGGCAACAATTTGGACCAGATAAACGCTGTACCTCGTACACCACCTTCCCAGAGTGTATATTTACCACCTTTTAGTGGCCAATTTGATCCTTGACTATTATCAATATGATAACCAGTAGTTCCGGCGGTTGCACCTCCATTATCTGTGCTGAACACAATAATAGTTCGCGACAATTGATTTGTGTCGTTCAATGCTTTGAATACACGGCCAACCGATTCGTCTAAGGCAGCCACCATACCGGCAAATCGTCGACGACGTTCATTTTTTTGTATATACTTATAATCATTTTCATGTCGACGAGGTGGTTGAATCTCATCACCACATTCGGCACCATGTACTGATTGTTGAGCCATATAGATTAACCAGGGTTTTTTCGTGTTTTCATATCGATTTTCTTCGATTAGCTCCAAAACACGATCCGTATACATATCGGTTGAATATTGTCCTTGATATTTGGTTAGATTGGCAATATGGTCCATTTCATGAAGATCATAGCCTCGAAAAAAATCACCAGCTTTACGGTTGAAATAATCGGAATGACCGGTGAGATATCCAAAATAAGAATCAAAACCACGCTTAGTTGGAAGATATTCTGAACGAAAAAAGCCTTGATGCCATTTTCCAACTACATGCGTTCGATATCCTAATCTTTGAAAATGCTGACCCATGGTTGTATAATTCAATGGAAGACCATACGGTTGTGATGCAGCAATGACACCAACTTGCATTCCGGTTCTGATAGGATTCAATCCGGTCAATAAAGCTGATCGTGAAGGTGAACAGAGTGGTGATACATAATAATTATTCATAATTACTCCACTTGAAGCCAGAAGATCAATATTTGGTGTTGGAATTTGCTTAGATCCATGAAAGCTTACATCACCCCAACCTAATCAAGTAAAAAAACTAAGAAGTGTTGTTTAAAAATGAAATAAATTCACCTAAATCATCAGCTAAAATGATTAGAATATTTGGCCGACGATCATCGAAATGTGATAGAACATTTTCAAATTGTATGAAAATGTTCACCAGTAAAAACAAAAGTTTTATAAGTATCAACATTGTTTGTTGGTCGATTGGATTTTTTTTGCAATGAGCTGTTATCCACAAAATAATAAGTGTATCTATCGTCAATCGATATATTGTGGTGACGTGGTAATTTTTGTTTTTTTTTAAATTTATGGAATGACAATGTTATCAATAATTGATATTTTAGGTACAAAAAAATGGACGCGTAATTTCAAATTTTTTTACTATCGAAACAAGGTATCGATTAAATCGTTCATCTCTTTTAAAAACATGTGTTAATATTTAATATTGTACATCAATTGGTTAAATGGAAATTTGCTTTCACAAAAATGAATTTAAAATGGATTCGAATCCGACATTTATTATTCAATATAAATCATAAAAATAATCAAAAAGAAGTAATTCAAAGATATTTGTCCACAAAAAACAGCGATGATCCAAGGTAAGACGTGAATTTTTTTTCCATTTAATCATGGCCACTTGAATTTTTTTTCCCAGAATAACATTGACTGATGATGGAAAAACTATCGTTTGTTGGCATCCCGAACAATCGTTTCCATATGAACATTCATTGCCATATGATGATGAGTCGATTCGTTTGAATACCTCTTCTGCGTTGAAAGTTGAAACCATGGAAAAAGGTGAAAATATTTATCATAAAATGCCCGTTAATCGTCTGGAAATGGAAGAATTAAGAGCAATCACTTACACAAACAAACATAATTGGAAACGAAGGTTAGAGATTTTAAAATTTTAATTGACAAAAAATATTAACTTATTAAATTCTTGTCATTTAGACGGATGGAAGGATTACAATTGCGACCAGCTCATCCAAGAAAAGGAGTTTAATAGTCATTTTTTTTTATATAGAATAATAATTACAAAAATACATTAAAATAAAATGAATTGATCATTGATCAATTATGAAATGAAATAAAATGATTATTTTCGGTGATGTTGAGTAGAATGATCATCAGATCTGATTTCACTACGTATTTTTCTTATTTTAGAATGTTTTTTATCATCTGAAGATTCGTCTCGGTCTGCCCTTTTCAGGTTCTTTTTCACATCATCAATGTGTTTTTCTTCATTTGATCGATGATGATGACGATGGCTACGATCTTTATCATTTTCACGGTTTCGTTCTTTTAAACGATATTTATCAGTATCTTTTTTGTCATTCGGATATCGTTTATGTCGATCTGAATTAGAATAGTCACGAGACATATCATACTTATGTTTGTTGGTATCTCGTAATTTATGTCGTTCTTCTTTCCGATGATTTTCCCTTTCACCTCGATATTTGGATGGTCGTTGTTCACGAATTGATCTATGTTTTCTTTTATGTGACGTATCGTCTGAATCTTCATCTGAAGAACTATCGGAATTATTCGATGTAGAAGAATCAGATGATGAATCAGAGCTATCATCGGAAGAATCACTATCGGAACTATTATCTGAACTGTCACTACTACTACTAGTACTAGTACTATCGTCTTCCTGCTTTAATTTCTGTAAATTTTCTTGCAATAATGGCAATTTTTGTGAAGATGCCGTTTTTAAATGTTCACGAAGATCATCAGTAAGACCACCGAGGCCAATACTGGTAAAAAAATTAATAGCGAAACGGGTATATTCTGGATTATCTCGAGGAAATAATCCTATGAAAGCTTCGTCTAAGGTTGGATCTTTGATTCGTTGATTAAGTCGAACTAATCCCATTGATTCGGCTAATTGTTGGAATAATATCTTTATGAATACACGACTAGAAGAAGACGTGTCGTTTTCATTCAATTTAATATGACTCAACACTGTCCAAGGAATCGAATCGGTATACAAAAGATGAGCAAATATTTTGGCCACATTTCGCAATTTGCATGTTTCAAATCGATGAATCGTATCATAACAGTTTTTGAGAATTTCCACAAACGGCTCAACATATTCAGGATTTATCTGACAAAATCTTTGAGCCAAGAGCCCAAAAAATTTTATATAAGTACGTTGTTGAGCACAGCAATCAACAATCATGTTACACAGTTCAGCGTATTGTGGTGGCTTAATGTCCAATTTCAATAATTTGTGTGCACATTCTTCAAAATCCAAAGATGATTGAATGGTCAAATAAATTGTTTTTCGAAGATTGATCAAATTAGTTTCAGTATTATCAATGATGGTCGTAGTTGCTCCTTCTTCATTTGCTTCATCACTAGAATCTTCGTCGTCATCATCTGATCCAGATTCATCGCTATCATCATCATCGTCATCATCACCGACGTCTAAAATACTTTGTTTAATCTCGTCATATTTGGCTTCATTAGTCTGAAAATCTGGATCTAATTTGAATACATTAAGTCGATCTTCAGTTTCATAATCATCTTCCAATGTCATCAAATGGGTAAATTGTTCATCCTCTTCAATTAAATCTAGTTCCTGCATTATTGACGGATGGTCTTTGAATTTATCTTTACGTATGGCATACATGACCTCAATCATATATTGAACACGTTTATTGAGTTCACCATCATGAAGAATTGTGCGAAGTCGTTCGAATATACCTGCAGCACCTTGGCGCGATACTTCTTCAAGTTTTGCTCCACATTCTTTCAAAAACGCAATGGCCACTTCAACCGAATCATTTGTAGCGTTCTCCAGCAACAAGACTAAAATCTCTAATGCTAAAATTTCATGCGCTACATTTTGATTGAATAAATGAGCAATAAACCGAGTGCTATTGATACAATTCGATTTATCATTTCTTTGAAATGAACGCCTAAATTGAACAATCAATCGTTTGAGTAAAAGTTCGCCGACCTTGGGAAACTAAACAAAAAAATAAAATAATCAATTGAATCATTAAAGTGTAAAATACTTACTTTTGTATTCGTTACGGCAATCAATGCAGCATAAACGTGTGTGAATGTTGGCGAAGATTGCTGAGCACGAAGAATAGAACGGCAAAGTAGACCTCGGCCACGAATTAAATTGATGGCAAACAATTCTTTCACGATAAATGCAATATTTGAAACGTTAACTTTGTTGATCAGACCATTGATAGACTTTTTTAAGGATTCCCATGCCAAACGCTGATAAGCTTCACTATTCTTATCGCTGATATTCTGTTGCATCAGACGTAATTTTGCCGGTGGAATATATGCACCACCGGTTTTAGTACGGATATCTTGACCTGGATCCATCGAGGATGGTTTAGCTCTTTCTTTATTTGCCATTCTAGATTCATCGGGTGAAGAAACCATTACGAAAATTTATATTAAAGAAAATCCAAATATTTATAAAATAAGATTCTTGACAAAAATCGTGTTGAGTCAATAAAATAATTGGCTATAACGACACAATCAAGTATACGTTTTCTATTTTAACCTTAGAGACATGAATTTATAATTTAAAATCTTTTTTTCGATTGCCATCAATCAGAATTTAATGATCAAAATTAAAATAATTAGAAAATAAATAGGCAATAAAATGAAATTGAAACACAAATTAGAAGAAAAATATTCTATGGTTTAGTGTCCATAATATCATTCATTTAAAATGAATGAAAAAAAATTAAAGACCAGCCAAAATATAACATCATTATATTTTGATTCATCATCTTAATCAGAAAACCTGATTGTTTTACTGTCACGTTATTAAGAAAAACCATTACCAGCAATAGTAAGGGTGACAACAATAAAAAATTGTTTAATCATCCATATTTTTTAAAATCATAACTTTGGCATCAAAGAAAACGACTGAGAATCACGATGATTTAATCAATGATGAAGAATTCGATGTGGCATTCTGATTATGTTGTTGACCATTATTTGAATTCTGTTGATTTACGTTGTTGCCCAATAAAGCTACAGCTGATGCACCTGAAGAACGATCCGATTGTACATCAGATGAAGGATCAGTGATTTCGATCCTTAATTTGAATCTCTCATTGGAATGGAGGCTACCAATCATAGCTTGATCGCTTTTATTATCATCATCATCGTCATCATCATCGGTGAATCGTTCTAATGGTGCCAGAGGAGGATTCAGACCTATCATGTGTATGGAATCCACATCACTTGATCTATCCAATTCATCCTCATCATCAATAAATTTCTTTGGATTTTTCATTTGTTTCATCGGTATCAATTCATCTTGATTATGATTGGAATTTATAATTTTTCCATTTGTTTCCAATGCTAATTGTTTTGAGGATTTATTCTTGGATTGTTTTCCACCATCTTTTAATTCTTTTAACATATTTATAACACCTTTACGTGGAGGCTTGGACGAAATTTTGGAATTTGAAACGTTAGAATTATTCGATTTACCAGCTGATGATAGAGGTGATGCTTCCTCGTTGATAGAATCCAATGATTTGAATGATGGACGACCATTTTGTTTTTGCTGTTGTGATTGCGATGATGATGAACGTGGCTGTAATGAATTTTTAGAATGTGCTTGTTGAGCATTCAAATTAGCGGCAGGTTGTGTAGCAGGACCAGCCACAATCGGAATATCGTCAGGCAATTTTTTCGTTTTGAATGAAGCATTTGTAATGGCAGCTTTACGGGATGAAACTGAGGTCATCGTTGTAACTGGGGGTGTGGCATTTAAACTAATCTCTGATTGATTAATACGTTTCATTTTGGCTCGATGATCTTCTCTATCACGATTGATTATTGCTTGTGTATTTTTGAATGCATTCACCATCTGAAACAATAGATAATATATTAAATATAAATTTGAAGATATAGTCAAATTTATACTTACCAGAATTACATCACCATAAAATTTGTAAGTAGAACGCTTACAAATTTCTTCAATTAATTCTGATGCTAAATCTTCCAATTCATTATGATAACAAAAATAACTAGCTTTTATTAATTCTGTCAAGAATTCTGATGTAAATTGAACTTGGAGTGTTTCCGGTATTAAGACAGAGTTATTATCATTATCTTTGGAATTTATTTTATTGCTAGATTCATTCTGCAGAATTGCTTTAATTTGTTGTTTAAGTTCGGTACAAGTTCGCTGTAACATGCAACCTTGTTTCAAAAGTTCCAGATATAAACGTAACATTGATTGCCATGAATAATAACCTGCCTCTTGAATATGTTGATTGTAAAGTTTCATCAATACGGTAAATACTGATTGTTGATTGCCCGTATTTAATTGTTCTACTTCATGATATGGACCAAAGATTGTAATTCGAGATTCTTGTGGATTATTAATTTTGGCCAACATTTGTTCAGTAGGTATTGAAGCTTGTCCGGATGTATGAGCGCTTTGTTCATGATAAATAGAAGGCTTTGCCAATGAAATTAACCGAACATCAATTGTTTTTAAATCCCCGGTTTTTTGATTGATTATTTCAAAATTATAAACACACATCAATAGAATGGCTATGGAAGATTTTGGTTCAGATTTTAGGTCATTATCTTTTGTAGTAAAACAATTTCTATGATGACAGCGAATATAAACAGCGATCAATGTTGGTAGAAAAATTAATGTTTTCAGTCGTAATTCTCGATCTTGACTTTTATAAATGCTATAAAGCCGTTTGGTAATTGATTTGAACAACTGTTTCATGGAAAAAAAATCACAATATATAAAATTTAAGTGTTTAATTAAAAAAAAAGTTTAAAAACAATTACCTCAATATCACGTTCTGGATGTTCTAATAAATCGAAAATTGCTTCAATAGCATGATCATCTATTTGAAATTCTTTAATATTTTCATCGGATGAGGATAGAAAATCTTCAATTAAAGTTCGTTTTCGATCACTAATCGATGACGATTGAATAGTGTTACTTGCATTGATCATCATCATCATATCATCATCATCATAGTATTAATTCACAAAACAAAAAATTATTCATAACAATGATTTCATATGATTAAGGCAAAATATGAACAATATACTTCAAGACAATCGAATTTTAAATCAAGTAATATACTGAAATTCAAATTAAAACAATTAGATGATTGTAATGATGACTAGCATTTTTGAATTGGATTTATTTTGGCATTTATGAGCGATATTTTGGACGAACAAAAAAAAATCATCAATAAATAGAAAAACGGATTGGTGATTTTCATTTAGCAACTGGAAAAAAAACAAACAAACAAAAAAATAAGCCAATTAGTGTGTGTGTGTGCAGGAATAATTAAATAAAACAGGTATATGAGACAAACGCAAACAAACTGGGAAATTTGAAAACGACTTTTGTCATTTTGAAGATTAAAAATTGAAAAAAAACATAGCTATAGCTATTGTTCCGACAGTAGCATATATAGCTATAAACGGTATCATATAGATAGGAGAAAATCTTATATTATTATAATATAGGATAAAAAAAAATTTGATAGCGATCAATTTCTTGTTTGAAAAGAGAATATCAAATGAACACTATTAAAATAGCTGTGTGCACATGGAATAGGTGAACGAATTTCAGAACTATTGTTTTATTTTGGAGTTATTTTTTCGGTCTAACGCGTTGTAGAGGTAAATATTTCCAAGTAGATAAAATGTCAAAGCTATATTATGATTCAGTTGATCCAAAAGAGAGTAAACGAATATCATGAAATATAATGAAAATCAATAAACATACTTGACGTCATAAGAATGTATATCTGAATCTATTTCTGGAACATCAGGAACTATAATAATATTGGCTATCATCGAGTTCTCTTGTTTTAGGTCAATCGTTGGGCATCTTTAGACATACACACGTTATATATAAAAATGGCAGATGTTTATAATGAATACAGAGATTGAACCAAGAATCATAAAGAGTGGTGATGTCATTCCATTCAAATCAATGCATAGTTGGAATAAAAAATGTTGAGCCATATACCAGATTGTATGCCGACGTTTTTTTGTTTTGTTGTCGTTTCATATTCCTATCTGCTGCACACCTATATAGACTCAACTTGTGCTAATCATAATTTCTAATTTATCCGGAAGATGGCATTAAAATAAAAAATTTTTAAATTCTAATTCACAAATAAATTTAAATGGTACGTGAATTCTTTTTCATTTTAATCGATTTAAAATTCGAAATATTTTATTTTCATAAGAAAAACAACTTGTGTCAATAGATGTACAGAATTATAATTACAATGAATAAAAAAAAACAATAATGATTTACACATCATGTCAGATATCACAATTTGTTAAATGATTTGAAATGTTTTTTACAATACACATGAAATTAGATTCAAAATTTACAGATAATCAAACAAAAATAATGAACAATATTGTGAAACGATGATTAGACAGATGATGGTTAGAAATGAACAATGATTCGACCAGATAGTCGATGAACCTGATTGATCATGTATCATATTCGATGAATGATTTGTGTATGCTAAATGATTGTTCAATGTGGTGAATTTTGGTTCATCGAATGATGAGGCAAATACAAATGGCAGAGTACTGGCTGCACCTTTTATCATAGTATCGTATAGGCATGCTAAACGATAATAACCGATTAGATTCTTTTCATAACAATCCTGAAGAACCATATTCTCATCTGTACTTTCACTGGTAATAACACCAACATTCATGTTACCACTATCATCTAATCGTAATTTTGATATGGAAAATAGATCATTATTTTGAATAGGATATTTTTCCAATGCAGATCGAAGTCGATTCCGTTGAGATTTACGAGCTTTCTTCTTTGGTGATTCTGTTGTTGACGTTGTCGTGATCCGATTCTTTTTTCGGCCATCTTTTTTGCGTTTAGGTTTCTTGTTTAATGGCCGTTGTTGTCCATTATTTATGGCATGGCTATTACCATCATTATTTTCATGAAAATTAGCATCTCTTTTTTGTATCCGACGACGTTTACGATGTGTATCACCATCATAATCATCATCATCATCTGAAATGTCTTCTTCATGATCATAGTCATCATCATCATCATCATCATCGAAATCATCATTGCTCGAATCATAATAATCATTATTGTCATTATCTTCTTGTGCATCAAGATTATTGTCAAAATTTGGCATCGATTGTGAATAATGTGAATTCTGTTGTGCTGTGGATTCTAAGCCAATATTGGCACGTTTTAATTCATTTTCAATGTTGATTAATTCACGATGATGACAACCAGATTTACATAAAGAAATCGGATTGATTGCATTCAAAACTAGATCTTGACGTACCAAATTTGATTTTGATGTTAGAAATTTTATCACAACATTCAGGAATTTTGTATGAATAAATTGTGAGATATATACACGGGCACCAATATGTTCAAGATGAATGGTTACGACCATATCTTTCATCGATGTATTTATATAGACCATATTATTGAAATTATATACAGAACCATCAGTGAATGTTCCCGCTGGTGATGCTGATTGATTAATAAAATATAGAAAAACACAAAATTAGGTTATCGGACAATATTATCAATGTATATTACCTTGTGCTAATGAATCAGTTTCATAGATTAATTCATTGGAAATCATACACGGATTAAAACGACGAACCAATACGGTCACTTTGGTTACACCGGTTGAATTGAATTGATCTATGACAATAGAAAAATGGAAAAAAATGAGAAAAAATAATAACAAATGTAAACAAATGTTTTTTTTTCATTCTCTGTTTACTATCAATCAATATTTTGGAATTTTTTTTTAAACGTATAAAAATTCCAGGGAAACAGAAAGATAACAAAATCATTTTAGTTAGCAAACTATATTGTGTTTACATCAAATTGTTGTCATCTGGCAATATAATATTGACAATTATATTATATTATATATTATTTTTAATTTTAATAATGATGTATAACAATCGATAGCAATAATGATAAAATTATTACGATTATTGCTTTTCAACCTCTTTTGATAAAATAAAAAATTGACAATGATGATAATGATGATGATGATGATGATAATGTTTTGCCGATAATCCTATTTTCAGATAGCATGATTATTATTATTATCATGATGATCATATATAACAACTAAATTATCCACAAAAAAAAATCACATGAAGTACAAATGATCTTCTATCATAAAAACAAAATTTAATCATAATATAATCATCAACAACAATAAGTATACAAGTCTAGTTTATTATTAATTATGTTCGACTTTTTAATGATGGAATGATAATTTTAAAAATTCTAAAACTTACCTAGAATTCTTGTATTGGTAATTTGTACATCAAACAAAGGATGTTCCAACATGGATCTGGCTCCTAAACAATTACACGTTTGATATTGTGAATCAAATGTCCGTAAATGTGGATCACCAAATATAATACAAGTTAATGATGGTGTCATTGGATGAACAGGTTTAAATATCAGTTCTGATGCTAATTGTGCTGTCGTTTCATTTAATCTACTATTCAAATCATTCATTTGTGGTCGCTGTTGTCTTTCACGTTGTGGTTGCAGATGATGATACATAATATCGGTGACACGATCATTTTGTCGTTTATATCTTTGATGTCGCAGAAATGGACGATGTTCGACAAGGTTTTTTTTATTTGGCAAAATATTCATTCCAATTGTATAGTTATAAGCAGCTTGTAGACAATATTGAAAATATTCTGGTTTGCTTGATTTATTATTATTAAATTTCACTTGAGTGGCAATAACAGGTGATGATGGAATATTGACTAATGAATCTAATGAAATGGGATTTTTTCGATGATGTACAGGACCGGATTTAACCATAGCTTCATTGGATGTTGATAATTGTTGATGCCACGATGATTCGGGAAACATCGAACGAATTGGTGGTCGTTGCGTTGATGATGATGATAATTGATGATGTTGAAGTTTATTTCTTTGTCTATGTCGATTTCGATGATTATTATTTTTTACTCTACAATGTTCCGTTGATTTACGATCCACTAACGAACTAAATGAATGATAATGAATTGAACCATGACAAATTTGTTTGAGATTATCCAAACATTGTTTCAATTCTTTAATTTCCGGACATGACATTCTATCTAATGATGAGAATGAACAATGTCCAATTTTTTCTGTACATGGATTCGATGTCATTGATATTAATGATTGTTCATTCGATGATGATGATGATAATAATGGTTGACTGTTAACGCATAGACATAACATTGATATGAAAATGAAATAATGAAAACTTTTAAATAATTTTGAAAACATTTTGAAATGGATGCGAATCTTATGATTCGTTGAGATCGATGAAATCGAATGGCATTGATGATGGTGATCATCATATGTGATAAACATCATTTTAATCATGGCAAACGTTGATAAAGTAATCATCATTCGTATAGAATGAAATTCAAATCATGAATGATTCGTGTTCATGATGATCCATAATGATTTTATATATCCAACAAAAGGATTATTATTATGACTTATCATATGTGATATTCATAAAATTGAACTCTAGGAATATTATTCCCATGTGCAGGTGTGCAAACAGATATATGCACATATAACAAATTTAAGACGAAAAATGATCACATAAATATTGGATTGAAGTTTTTTTTACGAGGATCGAATCGAATACACCAAACACACACACAGGTGTGTATGAGAGACACACACACAATGTAATATCACTGCAGGTATTCTTCACATGATTGTCATCAAGTGGTGGTCGAATGATGATGATCAAACTCAAACACACCTGGGCTATGACAATTTTAACAACAACAACAACAACAAAAAAAACGGTTGCCCAAACTTATGTAAATATAAATTTAGTTTGTTTTTTGGTTGGGGGAGGGAGAGATATTTACTTTGTAAACATAAACGCACGTACATTGAAGGATGAAATAAAATTACTTATTTAAGAAAGATGTATATGGACAGTAGCATTTTTTTTAAATGGCGCGAATGGATTAGATTTTGTTATGAATGATGATGACCAGCATTGGATCGATTATTTTTGAAAAAGATTTTAAATACATAAAAAAAATGCAGTGAATTTCATTTATGAAATGATGAGAAAAATCAACACCAAACATTTTAGCTATTCACACAGATTGATTTTTGAAATACAATTTTTAGAGATCAGAATTTTCTATTTTGTGTTGGTTAGAGTTATAGCCATCAAACAAACAACCAAAGAAAGCAGGCGAGCAAATAAAACTTTACAAAAAAATATACTATCTCTCATCTTCATCGCTGGAATGGCAAGTTTTTTTTTCCTATTTCTCTTCTTCTTGATTGGTGTCTATGTGCGCTAGCTATGGGTTTATATCCAAAAAACAAGTTGTTGAATGTATGTGTTTGTGTATCTGTATGGTTGGTTTGTTGGTGTGGTATACAATCCAAATAATGATGATTTTCTGTTCTTTGTATGATAGAATGAAAGTCTTGTATGGTGGCCATGGCCACTAAAACTTTACAAAGCTAGGGGCTTTGTTGTTGTTTTCCCTTCTACAAATGGTGTTGACCATTATTCGAACATTATTCTCCCGTTTGGTTCATTTGGTTTCAAAATCATCATCATAGCAGTTAATATTCACAAGCAACAATTGTTCACACAAGTTTCGCTCATTCTATTACTTGGAATTGAATGGATGTAGTGACAAAAAAAAATGGTTTAAAAATTGTTTGTCGAATAAGAATTTATTGAATTTCTCATTAAATATCAGCGAATAAATATTATGTACGGGGTGTGTACACTTTGTACATTTTTTTTTTAGCATCCGATAAATTTCGGGATTATTTTACCTGTAAATTATTTGCATTTTATATGTGCAAACACATACCAAGCGAATGAGAAAAAAACAACGCTATTCAAAATACTCATATAAATCGGCAATAAGAAAGTTTGGTTGATCATAAAATTTTTTTTTCACCATGTTTGTGCTACAACTATTATGAAGATTCAAGTTTTTCGAAATAAAAAAAAACACTAAACTAAATGAATGAAAGAAACGATCCTTTATAAGCAAAGCAATCTATTTAGCTATAATGAAATGTGGACGAACACACATGGCAAAGGCTATAGAGGTCGTCGTGTCGTGTCAAACTCATCAAATGAACACGAGCGAATTTTTTTGTTGTTTAGTAGTTGTTTCTGGTTTCCCCAGCTTCGATTCATTCGCGATCTTAGCATTTCATTTTGAATGTGTGTGTATGTGGGGACCTCAAGCTGTTTGCAGATTTTCTTCTTTTTTTTATACCCTAAGACACAGACACAAATGAGCTAAATTTATTCTTCACGTTCTTTTGAAATTTTTCAAGAGAAATTATTTTTTTCGAGGTCGGTTGGGTCGAGCTTGCCAATCAATTCAGCTTTAACAACAACAACAACACACAGTACAATACAATTCCGTCGATCCGTGGTCTGAATGGCCATATGAAATGGAATGATGATGTAAAAAAAAAATGAAATGGAAAAGAAAACTATTGAACCAATTTTTTTTTTACTTTTTAATAGCCAAACATAAATACAAACACACACACACACACACGTAAACAATAAGAACAACATAATTTGAAAAATAATTATAACAAGGGTGTAACAAAAAAAAAGAAAAGAAAAATGTTCGAATACTGATGATGATAATAATGAGAGAAAAAGAAAAAATCGATCAATTCTTTTTTATTATTATCGACGCGAAAAAAAATGAATTTGAAAAAAAAACAGAAAATCGTCATTTCAATTTCAAATCAAAACCCGTTCAAATTTTTTTTTTGTTCACAAATTCCTTAATCAAATGTGAGGAATATAAAAAGAAAAAAAAATTTCGAAATTATTGAATTTAACTGTGAACTGTGAAAAAAAGGTGTGTCGCTCTCTCTCTCTCTCTCTCTCTCTCTCTCTCTCTCTCTCTCTCACATCTTTGTGATTCTTATGAAATGTTTCATGAATATCTTGTTTTAATTAAAAACAAAAAACAAAAAACATTTTTCTACATCTTATCAACTGGTCAAGATGAAAAAAAAAGATGAACGAGATTTTTTCAGGAGGTAAAAAAAAATCATTTATGATCATAGTTGTGAAGAGGAGGTCAAAATGTGATTACCATAATCGTCGTAAAATAATTGAATTTTTTTTTTGTTACAATTCAAATTATAAATTGAATCATATCACGAATTCTTTATATCACTTGTCATTCAATCATTGTGTCTTTGTGTGTGTGTGTGTGTGTGTGGTGGGAGATTAAAAATATGGCCGAAAATTTACCGGAAATTTTCTACACAATAAAAAGATAAGAACCTGATTTTTTGTTTTGCATATCGAAAATCTTTTCTTACCATAATCATAAGATATTGATCAGGCTATACTCCCATAGCTTGCTGTTGTTCGTTAAAGTTCAATGGTCTCCCGATTGGGTTTTTGATTATAGGATAAGATCTTCTTTTGATGATGATGATGATGATATAACGTGTGTACATGTTGTTCTCACTTGCAATATTGCTGGTTTGTTTTTTTTTGGTGCCATTTAGGTGATGAGCTGTCATTTACGATTACGTTATTTCGATTGGTTTATATAATCAAATGAAACTATGTGGTTTTTTTTATAAGCAAAAAAAAACCTGATTAGTATAAAAAAACCTGGTTGTCAAAAGTTATGGTGTCAATAATCTGTGTTAATTCAATATTCTCCATTGAATATTTTTAGTATAACTATCATCAATTTAATTAAGTTGATTTTTCCTTTCTTTTCTTCTTCTTTGGACTATTTGAATTTAGCTTATTTAAATTTAAAAAAACGACGGTATCATTGACATCGTTGTTGTTGTTGTTGTTGTGGATCTTTATTACTACCCGTTTCATGTTACCTCGACCATGGTCATATTCATCTGACACACACTAACACATTGCCATTATAATCTAATCAAAAAAAAGTGAACAAAAAATAATTTCATTTTGCAACAATTAGATTATAGCCTTTTGAAATCTATCCATACATCGAAACCGGGATACATATTGCCCAAAAAGTGAATGTTGGAAATTTTTATGAAATTTTTTAGAAATTTTTTCTTTAAATTCAGTAGGACACCAACAACAACAATAACAAAAAAAAATTATTTCATTCTTTTGTGTTGTATTGTGTGTGTGTTTGGGATATCAATCTTCGAATGTCAAAAGGAGAATTTTTTTTCTCCTCGTCTTTTTATTATTCAGAAGAAAAAAAAATCTGTAAAAGAAAATTTTTCCAATAGAATCAACTATCTTTTGATGAAGCGACATTTTTGACACTTTATTTTTTTTCCTTTTGCAATTGATATACATTTTCCGATCGATGGATTTTACTTTTTTTTTCTTTTGTTGTTATCATTGGTCATTGGTTACCATCACCATCACCACCATCGCCACCACCACCACCATCGGGGTGTCAAGCGTGTCAAATACGTGTTTCGGTACGCTTTTTTGATGACCCACAACTACCAATAATAAAAGCAACCAATAAGTTTGATGTGAGAAAAAAAAACTCTTTTACGAACAAAGATGACAACCAAGGTCAAACACAAGCATACACACACATGAATATATATAAATTCATTTTATTGTAAAGAACGGTAACAGAACATTTGGGCAAAAAAAAAAAATTAACCCGTGACCTTATTGTATTAATTCTATTCCAACAAAAAACCATTTCAAATTATATCGAATTGAAAAAAATTTAGAAAATTGATTTCTTTTCACATTTTGTAAATATGTGGTGGGTGTGCATGTTGTGAAAGAGAGATATTTTCATTGTGTATTCAAAATTTAATCGTTTGAATACACAATGAATGAAAATGGCGAATAGATGAATGATGATGATGATGATGACGATTTTTTTCCATTATTTATCATTGTAGCATTTGTATTGAAAAAATGTTTCATTTGACAAATTTTTCGATTTAGAGAATTTCAGCCAATTTTTTGGAATTTTTTTTTCGAATCAAAAAACGAAACAACAAAGGTGCGTACAGTGTATATTGATTATGGAGGTCAGAGGTTAAAACGTTTGGTCAAAATTAATGGCCATGGGACTAGGAACGAACATATACATACAAAAATACAAATAATGTAACACATCGAATCTTCAAATGCAACACACCTACAGGTAAATAAGTAATTCAAAGACTATAACAACGAATGCCATCCATCGAGAAGAAAACAAAACAAAACAAAAAAGAATAAATTCGAAATTAAAATATTTCAATATTTTTTTTTTACTTTATTCAATCAATTTGAAAGGAAATAGGGAATTTAAGTTAAATTTATCAAACGACAAATTGTTTAGTATTGATTTTGACTTTTTTGACTGATTCGAATTCGAATTCAATCAGTCTGTTTTATTAATATAATGTAATGTGTATGTGTGTGTGTGTGTGTGTGTGGTAATTTAAATTATTTTCAATAAAAATTTTGATACATTAATTTGCACAAATAGAATGAAAAAAAAGAAAATATATAGAATTAGTTCATATATAAGAATTGAATAACACAATATTCATGGATTGAATGATATTCAAGTGAGAAAAGAAAACACAAGAATTCGAATCAGAATCAGCAATGAATAAAAAAAAATGATGAACATGGATACTATATTCATATCATTGATATATCAGAATGTAATTAAATTCATTATGATGATAATTATTATCATTGATTTTTTTTTAATGTCACTGAATGATTATTCTGGTCTGTGAATATATATATGGCGGGGAAGCTGATTTATTAAGTTGTGTAATTAAATGCACGTGAAAAATCACTAGTTTAGTTTATCTTGTGTGTGTGTTTTTGCTTTTTATAATGTTCATTGACATTCGTAATCGGTTTACAAACGAGAAAATGAAAATGCAATTTTTTTTTTTGGAACACAGAAATCGTATTTATGATGACAAAAAAAAATGAGAAACATGGGGATTTAATCAGAAAAAAATGTACAGATTTCTTTTTTTTTGTAAAATAATAAAATGAACAAACACAAATAAAATGAGAGGTCATGGCAAAATTTTATTTAAATTTGGACTATGTTTTTTTTAAAAAAAAACTTGAATTTGATTGCAATTCAAACAAATAAAGCGAGAAAAAAAATAAATGTGTCAAATGTTTTTTATTTCATTTTTAGGTTTAGGCAAATATATAAATAATAATATCCATCAGTGTTCTATATATGATGATTGATTCCAAACGTGTGTGTAATTATATAACCAAATCGAATATTTGATTCTGTTCAATTATGGAGACATTAATGACAATTAGGCAACATTGAAGGTATTCAATTTCTTTCAAATGAAAAAACAAATAGGCATCATTTACATTTATCATCTTCAATTGAGAATTTAATTAAAATCAAAGTCTCCACAAAGTTTATGAGTATGTATGTGTGTGTGTGTATCAATGTATCAATCAATCAATGGCAATTTCATCAAACTCTATCAAATTAGAAGGCATGGATTTGACAAAAAAAAAACAAAAATTTTGGAAATTCAAATCCACACATACTTTTATGAATAGATTCGAAATATTGCAAATATTAAAAATGAGATCTGAAAAAAAAGAAGAAAAAATTCACAGACAATTCAGTTTTTGTTGAGAAAAAAAAGTGGGAAACGTGATGAAAGAGGATATATTTTTTTTCCAAAAAAAAAATTAAATGTGAAGCGTGTTCTTTAATAATAATAACAACAACAACAACAACAACGATAATTGAAGGGTTCATTAAATTTTAATGATTGTTTTGTTGTTGTTGTTGTTGTTGTTGCGTCGACATTTTTTTTAGACAAATAACCAAAGAATGTAACTATATTTGTTTTAAATGTGTTGATGATTGTGTTTCAATATTGTGCGATTATGTCATCATTATGTGTATGTGTGTGTGTGTGTGTTTGTTTGTTTGTGTTTCATAGGCCCAATATGGCAGAATCTATAATAATAATAATTTTGTTTTGAATGATGAAAGAAAGAAATAGAAAAATATAGAGAAAAGATAATAACTGGATGATAATAAAGATAGGCGGAACACTTTTTTTTGAGATTAATTGAAATTTTTCTTTTTTTTTTGTTGCTGGAAGATGGACGAATAGGATTAACAAAATGATTGACCATTAAAATGTGTGAATTGTAATTATGAAAAAATTCATTATTATTTCAATGAAAACAGAAAAAAAATGTTGAATGTTTTATAATGAACGCTAGAATTTGATTGTTTGTAAATATATAATAAGGGATTTATAATTAAAAAAAAACTGACTGAATTGAATTACACAAAAATTCTCTATACAACTATCTCTTTGCTGTCACGGATTGATTTTTGTTGTTGTTGTTGTTGTTGTTACTGCTGCTGCTGTTGTTGTTGTTGTTGTAGGATGTTAGATCGTATCACAAGTTTCTCTCAGATGTTTTTTTTTTTTGGTTTGGTTTGGTTTGGATAATTCTTTGATTTTTTCAAGGATAACCTAATATTAATAATGTGCTAAGTCCACAAATGTTTTATTTTGTTGGGGCACTTTTTTTTTCTTGGACAGAATTTCTTTATCCACACTCACACACACACACAGACACACACACAGATACATAAACACAAACTGAATGAATCTAAATGGCTGGAATGTGAATGTAATGTAATAAGGACTATTGCAAAAAAAAATTTTTTGTTTTGTTTTGTTAGTATCGAGAGATGATGGATTGAATTTTTTTTTTTTTTTTTACTTCGACGTTTTTGATACAATGTCAACTTGTTGAGCATAATTTTGTTTGCTGGCATGTGTCACAGATAGAAAAAAAAAACGGATAAGAAATTTAATTTGATGATCATAGCTCATTGAATGAATTTTTTTTTTTTTTTTTTGGATATTTTCATAGTATAGTCTGTGTGTTTGTATGTTTATGTATGGTCGAATTTTGATGCTGTGTTGATATGAATGATGGAAAAAAATTAATTAAACAATATTTGAAGTGATAATAATAAGCGTAATTTTTTTTTTCATCTCTTTCTCTCTCATTGTTTGATTATCATCATCATCATCATCATCATACATTCACATTGAGAATAAAAAAAAACAAAATATCAATTCAAACATGAATCAATACATATATATAGCTATGTATGTTGTGTATGTTTTATAATGCAAATCAAGTGTAACCATTGATTGATAATGAATGAATGAATCAAATATTTAAATCATATAATAGTATAATAATAATAATAATAATCGATTATCAAGTTAGCAAATTAGCAAAAAGTTGATCGTGCATGTTCGTATTATATATTGTATTAATTATGATCAAATAATAATAATAATGAATAAAAAATATGTTTTTTTTTCTTTCTTTCGATTACAGAATACGAAATAATTTATTGGTATTAAATAATTGATTGATTGATGACAAATACGAATGTGAATAAAAATTGAAAAATTTGTCGTTGTTGTTGTTGTTGTTGTTGTTCCAAGACATTAAAATGTTTAGCAGCGTATGACGAATATCAGATTGATTGAAGATCATATTAGTTTTAACAAACAAAAAAATGATTTTTTTTTTGAATGAAACAAATAATTGTTCATGTCTTTGTCTGCGTGTGTGTGTGCGTCTGTATGTATTTTGTGAAGAGGAAAAGATCAAAAAAAAAAGAATTTTCATTTCAGTTGTTGCAACTAAAAAATAATTTTCTCTTTTTGTTGAATATAAATTGGTAAAAACAAAAAAAAAATTTGAGAATTTAAACACGAAATTTTTTATAGATAAAAGATAATCACATCACTCATCACTTTTGAAAATGATGATGATAAGTGTGATAAACAACTTGAATGTGGTGTGTGTTGTTTAAATAATTGTTTCTGTTTAAGAAAGTCGGGAATTTCTTTGTTTTTTTATTTGGAACACCGAGAAAGCGACACACACAATTCATATATTCATATATTCTCACAACCACACGGAATACACATACAGGCACACGCTTATCGATAAGATGTGTGTGTAAATGTGGTGCGTGAGCAAAAGAGAGCGGGAGAGAGAGAAATAGAAGATAATAATATAGCGGTGGTAATTATCAGGTATTTTTTGCCACTAATTTTGATTACATGATATACAATGATTTTACGAATTAAATGATTAAATATAGGTAATTAATTTTAAAATGGAGAGAATTTTTTTTTGTCACAAAAGAGAAAGAAATGTTTAAGTAAAATTTGGCTGGCGTAAGTAGAGCTCATTATTATTATAACGATAAAGAAAAGAGAATTTCCAAAAAAAAAAGAAAAGAAAACAGAAATTTGAATGTTCGTAGGCAGGGAAATGTAGTGTTTATCAATATTGAATGGATTAACAGAAAAAAGATTGCTAATTCATGAGTTTGTTTTCCAACTGGTGGACCCAAATGGAATTTTTTTTTGAAAAAGAAAGAGATATCAAAAGAATTTTTTTTTGTTTGAAATACAAATGAAAATTTTGATTGTACAAGTCTGCAACTTGACTGTGTGTATGTGTGTGTGTGTTTGTGTGTTGAAATTTTCATCATTGTTTAGGGTAATTGGAAAGTGTTCAATGAGAGGTTTGTGGATGTTTTTATGTTGGTATGTGTATTAGTGTGTATGATGATTCAAATGAAATTCTTGTATGATTCACACGAAAAAAATTATCACCCATTATAATCAATGAAAAGAGAATTTGAATTCAGATTCAACATCAACATAATTATATCCACATTCGATGATAAGTTCAGATGCAGATCAAATTATTTGGCTAGCTGAGCACATAGAAAAAGAGAGAATGTTGCAGAAAATGAATGAGGGGGCCAGATTCATCATTCACGTGATTAAGATCAAGATCAAATTTGGCAATTTTGGCAAAAATAAAATAACAAATGAAAAGGAAATTCTGCTGAATTTGACGAATAAAAGCGAGAATTAAAAGCATCCAATGTGTTTATACTTGTGTGTATGTGTTGACAAGATCGATAAAAAGACCTGTTTGAATGAGAAAAAGATTGTTGAAAAATTGGTTGAAAAGACAATAATAAATCACTTACTTGAAAGCGTTGACTTTGACCGAATATTATGGTTAGTGAATGTGTGAATATAATTCATGTCTGTAAATGTTCAAGTGTGTATAGGGGCAATAATTAATGAATAATTGATTGACTGAGGGTTTTTTTGTTTAAAAGAATAAAATAATTGAAGAAATAATAAAAGTGAGAAAGAGAGAATAATAAACAATCAAAACACAGAAATCAAGCAAGAGCTAAATAATAAATGATCGAGATTTGAATAGATTTGTTTGATAGTATCATCATCATTGGCTTTTTTTTGTCTGTATGTAGGCAAGCGTGGGTGTGTGTGTGATATATAAAATTAACAAAATACTTGTCGTTCTTACACGTATTTTTGTGGTTCTGGTGGTGTGTAATGGTGGGGAAAGTGTTTAATATTATCCGAAAGATGAAAACAAAGAGAAAGAGAAATATCGATACGTCATTTATACGAAAAGGTAATTGATAATAATATAATTAATGAGTGTGAATGACAAGATAATGCACGAGTGACGAATCGACAAATGATTCGCAGAGATTATTTGAATGTAACACATTGTGCTGATTTGTTGATAATCATCATTTTTTTCAGAAATATAACAAGGAAACATTTTCGTTTGTCTGAGGTCAAATTTTGAATCATCATCATAATCATGACAAATCCAACAAGTAGAGACAACTTTGGAATCGATATCATTACCAGTGGCGAATTTCGTTAACTGGTGAAATCGATATTATAAGGACGAATGAAAGAGCAATTCTTTGTAGTAGATTGATACACATCACAATTGAAATTGAGAGAGAGAGAGAAAGGAGAAAGAGAGCCAAAAATGAAGTGAATAAAAGGAATATTTCGCAAAGCTTGATTATGAAAAATTGATACGATGAGATAAATGAAGTTGGTTTCTTCCTCGATCGACATGAATATTCAAACATTCATTGAGAATATATATGTGGGTAATTATGTCTAAAATTATTAATTGATTTAAATTAATTATTCTCACCGGCCAACAGATCGTTAGGCAAGAAACTTTGAATTGTTGGTGTTTGACGATCATTAGTGCCAGCTTGATTGGAAGTGAATCCGCCTGTACTCCAAAGACTGGCACCAGTTGGACCTAATCCCAATGTTGAATTGGAACCAGTGCTCATATCACTCCATCCACTCATCATAGCAGGATTGCCAACAATAGGTGCCGTATTCCAGCCACCGCCGATGCTGTGTTCAGCACCAAGCTTAGAATTACCATTGAATTGATTCTGATGGTGACCGAATGGAAGCGAATTAGGCGTTGAAGAATGAGAGGAATGAGTTGCACCAGCACCATAAGGCAATGAATTTTGGTGATTGGTTTGCGATGAGGAAGCAGCATTATTGCCATAAGACGATGAAGATGACGTTTGGACAGCACTAACACCAACACCACGTTGTGCAGCTGCTGATACAGAATTTGAATGATATGACTGGATTTGTTGTGGTCCGCCACAACCAGCAGTTACCACTGTGTGACTAGCATTTGTTCCATTTGACCAGGTTGCAACTGAAGCAGTAAGAGAATTCGATAGTTGGTTAGCTGTGGTAGTGACACCCCCAAGGGTCAAATATTGTTGAATTTCGTTATCAGTCGGAAAATCTGCAATGATTGTTGTATTGCCAAGAACACAATTGTTCAAAGCTGATTGAGCCTTGATAGCTTGATCGCGATGTGAATATCGTACAATGGCTACGCCATGATTCAACACCATATGGAAAAGACTCAATGGACCATGCTGAAGACAGAGGGTTTTTAATGTAGAGCCATCAATCTGAAAAATTTAAAATAAATTATAGCTAAAGGCTCTACATTGTGTTTGAATTCAATTCAACCTGAGCGGTAAGATTACGCAAGCGTAAATATTCTGATGATCCGGATGATGGACTACTGGTAGTGAGGCCCGAAGAATTCCAAACACTTCCTGAATTTGTTGAAACAGGATTTTGCTGATTCATTTTTCCGGATAATCCTGGAGGGGGACGCGGTTTATTGGCATTAGGCTGTCCGCCGGCTGTATGATTATCACCACCAGAAGCATGATTACTCCACAATGACTCAGAATTCAAATTATATTCTGGAGCATTGCTATTTAACCAACCTCCAGATTTTTTCTGTGAGCCACCACTGTGCTGTGAAGTGATTTTATCACCAGAACCAAACATATTTTGTGTTGCAGAGGCAGGCATAGGGTTGTAAGCCCATGTATTACTATGTGGCGAGGGGTTCGAGAATGTACCACCAAAAGAATCAGTTTGTGTATTCAATAAACCAGGTTTTTGATTTGCAGTACCACCAGTAGTTGATGAAGCAGATGACCACGAGAATGGATCCTTTTGACTAAATGTGTTCAATAATGAATTAGGAGATCGTGAATCCAAAGATGATACTGCGGTAACATCAATATCAACAGCTGATTTAGAACCAGTTTTCCATGGTTTGGTTTGGTAATAGCCATCAAAACGTTCAGAGAACGAATCTGAAACATCATAATCAACGATTCCACCTAATGGCGCAGGAAGTTCGTTTGAACTTTTATCAGTTCCCCAAGTAACTTCTTCAGAAGCAAATCCTGTCCAATTGTTAGAATTTGAGGCATGTGAATTTTGCTTAGATAGTGGTCCAGGTGCGCGAACAAAATCATTATTATTTGAAGATCGATCATCCTGTTTATATGGATTCTTCCAAGTGCCCAACTTGCTACCACCAACATGTGAAGGATTTTGCACAAATGAATCAAAGGCAAGATCATTGGTATTGGGATTCTGATTACCAGGATTTTGCTTGGCAAAAAAATCCGACACTTTTGGTGGAGTTGGAGCAGCAGATGGTGGCATACCAGGCACACGACCACCAGAATTAGGTGGCATCATCATGAATGGAGAATTGCTGGTCGTAGAATTGTGACCTTGAATTTGATTTTGAAGATTGCATATCATCTGCTTAATTTGTTGAATCTTATTTTGTGATGCAGCATCACGCGATGGCTGGATAGTGCGCAATAATTTAAGCTGAGACAAAAGTTCATTCAATATTTCAAGATTGTGCTGTGACATTGGTTGGTTGAGAATCTGAATGATAATAACAAAAATGTAGAATTCTATTTCTACTATATGAAAAACTGTAAAACATACCTGTGCATTGAGAAAGCCAGCATTGATAGCCAGGCGAATCAATTCAACCATTTGACGATTGGGGAATGATGAAATGTTTACATTGCTAGTGTTTGTATTTTGGTTAATACTGCCATTACCACCAGGACCTGAACCAGGAATGGCAGCAGCTTGTTGAGCATTGAATATATTCGAACGCATATTACGATTATCGTTTGTTAAGGCACGTCGATTCATATCATCATTTAGCTCTTCTACAAATGTAAATTTTAGATTTTTCTAAACTATATATCTATACTTTAATTAATTTGAATTAATAACTTACTTAAAGCTTCATCGAAACGCATCTGATTATTTCGCAATGCGTTTTCGATATCTTCCTTCTGTGGTAAATAAAAGATTGGCATCAGATTATATAATTAGATTAGATAGGTCATCAATCAAATACCTTAAAGCCCATGTTTTGTAAGGTTTTAAATTGAGTACTTGAATGAATTTCACGAGATAATTTTTGGCTGTTCATGAGACTGCCCCCAGAAGCGCCAACTATTCGATTTTGTAACAAAGGATTAGGTGCTGTCCAATGGCCAGTGTCGATTGATGCCGAAGGATGATCCATCCAATTTGATGAACTGGAAGGAAGGCCAGCCATCGAACCTGTTCCACCAGGTCCTGTTTTCGGATTATTTGGTTTATTGATATCATTTGCAGGCCAAAGTAGACTAGAACTAGAAGGCGAGTCCGAAAGCCATGATGATGTCTGGCCATTAACTTTGGCAGATGAATCGGCGGCAGTTTCAATTGTATTCCACAATGGCGATTTACGCTGTTGAGTAGTATCGGACGCCCATGGCGTCGAACGATTTGTCATTGTCATTTGTTGATTAGGCTTTTGTTGTTGCAGGATTTGATGACTATTGCTAACACCATTGGATATGCTACCAATAATACTACCGTTAGTTGGATTTAAATTCATTGTACCTTTGTTCCATCCATTAGAGCCATTTTTGTTTTGGTTGGACATAGCTGATTGAATATCCAAGAATTAGACATTTGAATAAATAAGATGCTTTACTCACAATTATTGCCACCGAATTTGGTATCTTTCCAATTACAAATCGGCTGTTTTCCTTGACGAATGGTGCTACTCCACAAAGCAGTACCATCATCAACAGGGCCTCCTCTTTGCGAATCTATGGATTCTTTATCCCAACCAGATTCTTTTTTGCATGAAGATGGATCGGAATTCCAAGTGCCAAAACTACTGTCAGTAGCGATTCGTTCCCAATTCTGTTCCGACTGGTCAGCATTATCAAATGAGCCCCATGGTTTACGGGGAACGTTTTTCGTTGAGTCGAAACTTTTTGTTTCATTGGTTTGATTCCAACCGGGGTTTGAACCGGAATCGTATGATGGCGTTTGATTTGTGTTCTGGCTTGGCAATATTGGTCCATTCGTAGATGACCAATTAATACTTGAAGAATGACCACCACCAGCACTGCCACCATTACCACCACCACTAGTAATGGGATTAGGCACCCAATGATTTGTCAAGTCAGGATCTTCATCACCCCAAGTGCCGCCAATTGAAGGAGCGCCTGATTGCCCCCATGGTAATTGAGTAGAGATGCTGCCCGATGATCCAGGAGTGGTTGCCGTGGGACCATTCATTTGTGGACCACCATGAATCACACCAGGAGCATTAGGTTGAATACCATTGTGATTATTGACCATTGATTGACCAGTTCCATTGCCATTACCGTCTTTTTTCTCTTTTTTAACAGCTTCCCAAATCTCGGTTCCTGAGTTGACTGGACAACGCCATTGTGACGTATCCTTTGGACTGGATGATTGCGGGGACGGAGGCAGATTCCAAGGAGAATCTTGATTTATCACCTGAAAATATAATAGTAATAATAATAATTTAATTTAATTAAATTGATTGTTGTAAAAAATGCTTACAGGTGAACGCCATTTTTCAGTCAACAATGTTTCACGTATTTCATCACTCAAATTACCAATAACATCTTTTATATTAGCAGTTGCTATGGAACGTTTACCACCCATGTTACCATTACTGCTTAGGTTTTCATTCGAAGATGAAGAAGCAACCGATGATGAATTATTATTGGAACTGTTTACGGTGTTGTTTTGCGAATTTGCTGCTTGTTGAAATGCTGAAATAGTTGAATTAGAACCGGTGGTACCATTCTGGGAATTGGAATTATTGCTGCCATTATTGAGGATGGCTACTGAGTACGACGAATCATGACTAAATTGGTTATTTTGAGTGCCAGATGACAAGGACGTAACACTTGTCTGATTTGGTCCAGAAGAGGAGGAAGAGACAGAACCGATGTGATTGGAATTGTTGGCGTTTGATGATGATGATGATGATGATTGAATAATCACATTGTTGACTTGGTGGGAATTGTTGTTTCCGCTACCGGTTGATTGATTCTGATTTCCAGAGGCCAAAAGACCTTTACCGGCAGCTTGTGCCCATGAGCTTGATAGTTTTGGTGATGATGACAAGGCTTGTTCGTTGGTTGAGACGGAAGTTGAGACCAATGATCTGGATTGTTGCCCACTATTGTTTTGCCAACAATTCGCTGTTGACGAGCCGCCGCCAATAGCAGACACGTTGGCATTGTTTGAACTTAAACTGTGATTATGATTATGATTGTTACCGGAAATGTTATTGGCACCAATGGACGACGACGTTGAGGACGAAGCGTTTCCCCAATCAGCACCGGAATTCATCGGTGGCATCATGCCCCAACCGGTGTTTGAAGTCAACGATGAATCATCACCGTTACCTAAAAGACCCATCTTGTGTTTTTTTAATGGGCGATAGGTCTTTTAAAATCTTGAAATAGTCAAGGACAATCAATCGTAAGGTGTAGTTTTTTTTGATTTTTCTTTGAAAGTAATGCAAAATTAACACCAAATCTGTTTTTCGATGATTATAAACGAAATAAGATGTTTGTGAATATAGAAGTTAAGAATAATTCATATATGATATCATTAAGTGGACCAGGCATAATAAATGATGAATGAATAAAAAAATGGATAATTTTGATCATAAAGCTAAATAGATACGGATTATGTATTTATGTGGATATTTTTTTCACTTCACTTAAATTATGAAATTATGAATGATATTTAGGATGATGAAACTTGTTTGTTAGATAGATTGATGAACATTTAAATTCGGCAATTTCTGGAATTTGTCTTCAAAAACTTTGACTTTGGAAAATACGAAACAAATAAAAACCAAAAAAAATTCGAGGGCCAAAAAAAATAAAAGCATCAAAATATATGAAATGATGTCTTTGTATGTGTTGATTTAAATGTGTATGGTATCGGTAGTAGTAAATAATAGTGAGCAACAAAAAAAAATCGAGTGCAAGAAAACTCCAAATATAGATACGACGATGCAAGACGATATTGGAATTGGTGGTTTTTTGTCCGTTCAATATCTTATCCCAATATTTGTGGCGTGGATCCTTTTTGTATGCAAATGTTGGTTGGAGAAATTTGTATTTTTTTTCAAAAGCCAAATTTGATGAGGCAATTCGATATTTGTTTGGTGGTTAGCTCACAATTTGGTTTTCGAATGAGATTGTGATTGATGATATCGCATTCGTTGATTTTTTCTCAATCTAAACTTGAATGATAAACACTTTGGACGTGTTGAATGCGAATCATATTGTCAAGAAATAAAGATATTTGTTGTTGCTTTGTTCTTTTTAAGACATCAGTCGATGAATAAGTTTGTAATATTTGTCTTTTGAATATTATTAATATCAAGCGCAAAAAGATCAACTGATGAATGACTGTTGAATTTCTTTGTTTTGTTGTTTTAGATTCGAGAATAGTTTGAGATCTGTTTCGAAAATGAAAATAATATAATACATATATAATTAGTATCATAGTTTATATAAATCAAAATTAAAAATATAAAAACAAAAATAAATAAAAAAAACAATGTTTTGATTGTAAATCATCCAATGTATATTACAACTAATCAGATTTGGAAAAAATCAAAATGCAAATCGAAACGTGATTTTTTTTCGTTTTGAATCAAATGGAATGATATGGGCGTTTTTGAAAGATCCAGAAATGATAGAAACAATAGTTTTTGTCAAAAATAGGCACACACCTAATGAATGAAATATTAAATCGAGATAAAATGAAACAATTTATACCACCAGCCTAGTAAACATAATTCCTCTTGATCACAAAATTGTTTTAATGAACAAACTCTATAGTATAGAATTGAAAATTACATATTCTCGATTTATTATTATTTAAGAAGTGGCGAAAAGAACCACTAAAATTACGGAAAAACTGGCTACAAGACAAACAAAATTCAAGAAAATTTCAAAAGGGTGAATCGGATGCTGAGCTTTGACACATACACACACACACACACACACAAAAAAAACAAACAGAAGAAAACAAAATGCTGAATTATATTAGTTGCAAGATGAAAGCAATTTATAAACTAGATTCTTCATCACTGTATATGTGTTGTGCATGTATAAAACGTTAGGTTAATGAGGATAATAATCACAAACTTTATCCAACAATCAAGAACGTACCAAAAGAATATCGTATTGCCATTTGTTAAAGAAAAAATTGTTGAAAAAGAATCAACAATATCATCATTTTTTTTCGTCATTTTCAAAATTCAATTTCACATTGAATGTGCTGCTGATGCTGATTGTTTATTACAGTATAGAATCATAGTCATGATGATTTCGTAGATTTATGTGAATGATGATGTATTTGCTTGCGAAAGAACAAACAGCAGTAGCAACAACAACGACAATGATGACAACAATAAAACGGGCGACAAATTTACCAATTATTTTTTCTGGTAAAAAATGTTGGTTTTCTATAGATTACTTTTTCTCTATGTGTTTTGTTGAATGGATGGAAAAATAAATGGACGAATGCTTTTGCTTACTTGGCTTGGATGAGGTTGGCTAGATGATAGTTTTGTGGAAGATATATTTTTTGTTATTTTCTTGTTTATTAGCTCATCATCTCCAATATCAACGAAGAAGACGACGACGACGACAACAACATCACAAAAAAAAGTCTATGTGTATGATTTGCTCGTCGGTAAATATACAAAGTTCCTAATCACAATATATATAAAACGAACAAAACAAAACCAAACCAGAGCAAAACACATAACATATACACATACACAATTATTACAAGTTGAGAAGCAGCAGCAGCAGCAAAAAAAAAGAGGGAAAAAGTGAGCAGGATTGTGTGTGTTGGAAAATGCGTCATTGTTAAGAATTGTTGCGATGGTGCTGCCAGTCTCACTGCATATCAAAACTTGCATACTATTATCATTTTGCTTCAACTCTCAGTGGTGGTGAATTTATCATTTACGAGCTAAACTCTCCATCTATACTTCGTATAATGTACATACAAAAGTTAACTTAAAAGTATGTATGTATATGTATGTGTACCGATAGCTGATAATGGCTGACGTTTGTTTGGCTTACATTCAATTTCAATATGAAATGTCGTATTCCAGTGATTCTCAACCTTTTTTTTGTTGCGGTACAATATTTTAACGATTTCAAAATTTTGGCGGCACAATTTTAGAATTTCGTGGCACACAAAAGTGCCGCGGCACAGTGGTTGAGAATCACTGTCGGCATATTCAATACACCATACACACAAGTTGAGAGAATGTGCCATCGACGAGTTTTTGTTAATGTGGTCGTACTAGGTTCTGTGTATGTGGAGGATATGGCTGCTTGGTTTATATATGAGATATAATAACGAGAAAAAAAACCTGCAGGTTCCATGGAACAAGATCATCATTACTGCTGGAAACAAAAAAAAAAATGCCTTTTGATGCAGAGATCCATATGTAATAACAACGTTAGCTCATTCTATACATACAAATCATATAAACAGCGACAATGTACAAAGAGAGATGTTATCCGTATT
The DNA here is from genome assembly GCF_024713945.1 of Dermatophagoides farinae. Classification (NCBI taxonomy): domain Eukaryota; kingdom Metazoa; phylum Arthropoda; class Arachnida; order Sarcoptiformes; family Pyroglyphidae; genus Dermatophagoides; species Dermatophagoides farinae. The sequence goes on from NC_134678.1 coordinate 5,710,513, forward strand.
TCTCTCCTCTCTGATTATATAAATCCTGAGTAGCATAGAAAGGGACAGAGCAAGAAAACTCCTAAGGAGCGAGATAAACACGTCTACAAAATATCATTTTTTCAAAGGAAAAATAACTAACAAGCAAATTGTGGATAACAATATGGCTACCACCAGTTGTTATTTCCAATGTTGCCGTGTTTACAACGATAATGATAATGACGATGATGATCATTTGGTTAGATAATTTCCATTGAAATTATAATCAATTATTAAAAGATGGATTTTTTGAGTAAAAAAATTAAATTTTTTCCATTTGAAACTTTATTTTTTTTATTTTAAATGTAAATATCCTGACGACACTTGGCGGTCGTTTTAGCCATTTATTTCGTTAGTGAATAGTAGTAGTATGAATGAATGTTATGAAAAATATAGGTTCATTTTTTAGATTTACAATATTCGCCTGTTCATTCTTTTATTTTTTTTTTTTTGATAACATTTTACACGCATGCGTTAACCTTTTCGACTATATACACAAATATATAGTCGATATACTTGTATACAGAATATAGAATTTCTTGAATTTTCGAAATGATATTCTTAATCTGATGATGATGAGAAAATTCTAGCAAAATAGAAATAGAAAAAAAATATAAATATCATTCAATGGCTCCATCTTTTACACAAACTAGGAAACAAAAAATGAAAAACTTGAAAAAATGATTTTATATATTCTTGTATATTCGATGAACAAAAAATGGCAACTTAATATTATTGAACTACCAGTAAAGATTCAAATAATGAAAGCCAATTCCAAATGTCCAGATGGACATATAAAATAATTTTTATATCAAGTCTTTTATTTTTTCTTCCTTCCTTCTTTTCTTCTACCTACCCCTGAGAAATGAAAGACAAAACAATCATGGCCTATTTATAGATTTAACAACATATAAATAGAGAAGTATTTTCATTATTATCAATCAATATGACACTATAAGTTATTTTTTCACTAGTTGTTTTTTACATAAGTTGTTGTTGATGTCGTTAAAAGAAAAATTCGTAAACAGTTTTAAAAATAGAAAGCTGTAGCAGATTAAAAATTCTTGCATTTTCTAAGGGTTTTTTATCAACGGTGTTGCATTGCAAATATTTGTTTATTAAAGGAAAAAAATCGGCAAAATATTGGATATATGCAATAGTAATAAAATGAAAACAACAATCAAGATTAACAACGTGAATAATGAATATAGTCTGTCATTTTGCAGGCAGCAAGAGAATTGAATAAAAGATCTTTTTGATACGTTCCAAAATAAGAATGCAAAAACAACAGAGAAAGTTACAATCGTTCATCTTTTCTATAGAACACATGACACCTGTTGTTGCCACTAGTTAGTTTTTTTCTGAGCATACATTCGGAAATAAAAACAAGGAACTACTATATTAGCCAAACCTCGAACAACGATCTGTTCCTCAATTTTAACGGTTAAAACTAGACCGAAATGGCAATTAAAATGAAAATTAAAAAGTGGTAACAAAATTTACAACAATGTGCTACCGTTAGAATGAATCTAGTGAAAAATAAAACAAATCAGTGAAATTTACTCATTATTATCTTCAATGATGATGATGATGATGATAATCACGATCAAGATGAAGTCAATCCAAAAAAAAATTCAAATTATTTAATACTGACCTGTTGTAGATGTTTTATCATTTTTTCTCTTTCTGATTATCCTCCTTCTCATTATCATGACATGCTATTATCAATGCACCTACATATAAAATTCAACAACGAAATCATTTCCCATTTCGATTGTGATGAAATGTAATTAAAATGAAATCTAAATGCCCAATAAAAATAAACTTATCCATCATCATCATTATTTATTTTTAGATAAAAGAAATTCATTCAAAATAAAAAAAAACAATAAGCTATAAACTATAAGACGATGATATAAATTTATATATCAAATTCACATCATTGCCATATCTATTAATTATAAAGTGTATGTGTCAAGAATTGAAAAGTATTTTGGACACATAAAAACAACAGCTACAAAAGAAATTAATACAAAGACAAAAATCGTTCATAATGGTTGGGAATTTTTTCATGTATGGTATTGATTTTTTTTCAAAACAATTTTCAATGAATGACTTAATTCTTCATACTTTAAACATCAACATTCAAAATGATATCAACAGATGAAGATTAAGTATTCTATACTACTTTTTAATAAGATAGAAAAAATGGCTTGACTTTAATGATCTTTGATCAGATTGATAATGATACAAGATGATCTGATCTGATTCGATGTCAAATGAAAAAGAAACTGATACAATGTATGATATGAAAAAATTTTATGATTAGGAGATCGCTATCACAGAAATGACATGAAACTGACATAAGCAAATCGAATGATGTTGAACACCAATCTATCAATAGCATGAATGTTTGTCATAGTATAGGACGCAATCGCTATTATCATGGTGATGATATTCGAAGCTTGAAAAACATGGAACAACAAGTTAATGTGGGAAATCGAAAAAACATCATCATGGATACGATTTCATTTTACTATTGTTCACATTACTTATCAATGATCATTATAAATAATAAAGTTTTTTTCCTAATAACTTGATTACAAATTCATAATATAAAGCTGGACAAACCGTAATTATTCGTGAAATGAATACAAGGAAAACAAAGTAGAAACACGCCGTTAATTACAGACAGTAAAATGACTGGTCGATAAATAAATATATTGAAAATATATTGTTTGAGTGCAACTCGTGGTAGTAAAGTTATTATTTTGCCAAAAATATATCATTGACAAAATGGTACACATTATATATTGAACCAATTTGATGATTTGGCTTTGTCATTTTTCTTTGATAAATTACTCATGAAAAACTGTATATGAGTTCACACAGCCCAACAAAAACTAAATGAATTATAATTAAATTAACGGTTACACCACCATCATCATTAAACTATGATCGTAGATAGAAACCAGGTGAAAATCATTATTCGAATTTTTTGTTTTTTTTTTCTAGCACATTCGTTCCCTTTTGTTTGCCTTCAATGAATGTCATCGATATATTGTTATGACAATAAAAAAATATGACAATAAAAGAGATAATGAAGAAAAAATAAAAGCAAAGAAAAACAAATGAAAAAAATGAATTAATATACTATTTATACTCACATTATCATTAGTATTTTTATTTAGATGAAATTTTTTTTGTTGATTATGAGGATGATTGTGAATTGAAATGTCGTAGTCTTAGAGATATATTGCGCAACAATTAATAAAAGTTTCAAGATCTTTTATCAATTTGAATAAAAATAATAATTTGAATGCCATATAATGCAAATAATGATGAAAGGTGGGAGAAGAGGAAAAGAATAGAACCAATGATAAATGAGTATATCACTTGATAGCTTTCACTTTTTTTTCTTTAGTTTGAAAATAAATGAGATACGTTTTACCAATGATGATATACGAATAATTAAAAAATGACACAACAAATTTAGAGTTGACAACAATTTTGGGTGGATTGCGTGTTTGAGAAATATTTAAAGGCAATTAAATGGATAATAATAATGAGATTGATTCGTATTCGGGTTGTTTTTTTGCTTCTTAGAATTAAAAAGTTCTATGGTTTAAAATCACAAACAATGAATTACATCCGTTATCTTTGTCTTTATTGTAGCTGTTGGATCATCATTGTTGTCATAGCCGTCGTTATTTATTAATTGTATGTTGTTCGATTTTTTTCGTAATTGGATAAAGAGCTGCCATAATTGTCAATGATGGACCAGGAGAAGGAATCAAGATTAATTGGAAAAGCTTAATCAATATGTTTGCCACGTGATTACCAGATTGAAAATTGATTAAGGGAATTCCTAAGAGATTGATTTAACTGAAATGAATGACTGATTGATCGAATTTGATGAAATATTGAACACTAAAAATATTTAAAAAATAATTTCATAAATTTTCACATAAGATATTCAGGAATCGAAATTCAATGAAAAACAAAAACAGTATAGAAAAAATGATATTGATTAGATCATATCAGGAATGTTGAAATGGCATATACACAACACATAAAAAATGGAAAAAAAAGACATGATAAGCGATTATGATTGAAGAAGGAGTGGCTGAAGGTGGCGTTGGCAAAGAGAATAATTTGTCAGGGTCTAAGATATATCAATGGTGATTGTAATGATGCTGATGGCGATGATGATGATGATCATTGGCCCTTTGAATAAACGGCGATGAAGAAATGATGTTTACCTTGATATTTTTTTTCAGTTTGAAACTTGAAGAAAAAACCACGATTCAAATCTACTTGACTTGTTCCGACTATGTTTTGTGTTGTATGAGATACGTGTAGTTTTCGTTTTTTTTTATGCCAAATGATATGAATTTTGGTGTGTATTGTATTGAAAACACAGTTATACACACATAAACAAAGAAAAAAGATTCAAACAACAATCTTGGAAAATTACATATGGAGTAAAGTCAAAGAACGGGACAAGATGTTAACAACTATACATCATTCAACCTTTCAATGATGATGATTGTTGAGAAAAAAAATGAAATGAGAAAAACAGAAAAGAGAACACGTTGAATTGGCTTAGATCCATTTTCATTTTCTTTCATGTTGTTTGGCCCAATGATGATGATGATGACGATGATTAACAAAGCTCGTGCACTTTTTTCTTTCAAAGGTATATGCAAGAAATTTCGCTATAACTGTGTGTAATGAAGTAAAAAAAAAAACAAAAACAAATACAAACGTTCGATTATTATTAGGTGAAATGGAGAAAAGTCTAATTAATAATTATGATCGATAGTACAAAGGTTTGTGCGTATGATTTCAAAAGGAACAAAATTAACAGGAAACAGAAAAATACAATTTCAATTTGAATACAATCTGAGATCGTTATATCATAATGAAAACCAAAACGATAATATCTCATTTTCGGTTGTAATAATGATGAAATGAATGAGAAAAATTTAATCAAAAAAAAATCATCTAAAAATTGATTGATCACAATTTATAATAAATTAATATAATTCTGTAAACAACTAAACTTTCTACATCTTTTGAATCGATCCATTTGGTATTTGGATATATTTTTAATGATAATCAAAATACGAATAATATCGTTACTATTTCATACTTACATTCGATGATGATAATTACAGACCAATTCTGGTGATTACGATGATCGAAAAGAATGGCAAAAATTTCAATTATTATTCAAATAGATAAATTCATCAACAATAACAATCATATATATGCACATCTTTAAATTGTTACGATCCCAGTAATCGTAACACTATAACAACACTCAATAACATTCGAACGAATATACGGTCATAAACGAGCTATTTACTAAATATAAATGAACACGAATAACAAAAAGATACTGAAATGGAGGAGAAGCATATCTTAAAGTTGAATCCAAAGAGTATACATTCTCTCATTGTGTATATAATTATAAAGTAAAGCCATTTCAATTATCATTGTATTGTGCCACTACCATTAATTTCATTTTTATACAAAATGAGAAAAATGTATCGACTATTGTGAAATGGAATCAAATTGATTAAAAATTATGTTGGTTTTTATTTTTGAAATTGTCAAATTCATCAATTCAAATAATTCATCACATTAAAAGTTTTATCATACATTCGATATAATAATAATAACGAATTCTAAATTCTATAATTTTAGTTTACAAATAATAAATTCAATTTTATTTTGGCGCTTGAATTTTTTTTTTTTTTTTTGCAACAATAAATTCACAATGATACATTTTTATATATTGATGCTTCTACCATCACAGTGGTAGTAGCAATATCCATAGTTATGAATTAAAACAAGAAAGAAAAAAAAATTAGGACACATGCATACAGAGGAGGGAGTGCTGCAGACTCAGTCAGCTCTTTTTGTCAACACGTATATATATACGGTTTTCCATTGAATTCGGATTCTCTGTTACATAAATAAAAAAAAAATTATTGTTGTTGTCATGCGATTAGATCGCATGCGCGTCGAATATATATGTTTTATTACATTTCCTACAATCTATTGGAACAAAAGCTAACAAAAAATTATATCCGGGATGTGTAATGAATTCGATAGGAATTCAATACATTGAATGTCGGTGGATAAGGTGTGTGTTTTTGTGTAAGAAGGTTTTAGAATTTAATCTCTATATAGATAGATAGATATAGATTTTTAAACATGTTATATGAATATTTGAAAAAATAGTCACGTTTCAAACGTAATTTTTTTTTTTTTAAATTTACGCTCAATCACAATGATTTGCACAATTAGATAGTGGAAAATTAAAATCAAGATTAAATCAAACAGTAGGAACATTGTGAAAATAACACCAATGCCTATTATATTAAATCAGGTGTCTGCTAATAGCAGCATTATTTTTATTTTTTTTTTTTAATTCAAGCAATTTATTCTTGAAATTGTTTACACCAGCAAATGTTTCATGATACAAAATTATCAATTTATCCTTGTTAGACCAGAAACTAATCCATCTAAAAATTACAATTCAAAATTTGTCACCCCAAATGATCACAGATAAATATATACAAAATTAAAATCAAAAATCAAATTATTTTATGCTTTGGTAAAAAAAAAAAATTCAAATATTTGGAATGTGCTGCCATCTCCATTCCAATGGTGATAGTCATTTAAAATGTTCGTTGAATTTTTTTCTCTCTGTTTTCATTGTGATGACTAAAGTTGTCAACTTTATTTTAACCGGCACATTTTCGATATTTTATTCATTATTCATCACATCGAATCAAATTAATCATATAATAATAATAATATATAACATATGATATTGAATAATGAATCGTCACTTTATTGTCGAAACTGGTGGACATTCTTTTTTGCGCAAATTACGAAATTGTCTTCAAGGTTTAGATGAAGAAATTGAAAAATTGGAAACAATTACCAAAGATGTAGATGGCAAAAATTTGCCACGATCATATTTTCAACGAGAAACTTTACTTCTTAATAATGTCGATAAAACACTGGTATGTTAAATTTGATCATGATTTTTTTTCTATTTGTTAACTATTATTTATTCATACAGCTTGAAGCAGAAGACTTGCATTCAGAAATAATTGATGAAAAGATTAATCTTGATTCTTATGAAAATCGGTTGCTCAATCTTCGTGAACGCTTATTAAGATATGAAGAGGATAAAAAACTATTATCTCAAAATTATCAACCATTTCGTCCCAAAGATTCTAGATTAGAAACTGATGACGTAACAACTGAAGAATTAACGGATGATCAATCAATTGAATTATCCGAAGTAATTGATAATGATTATGATCAAATGACCAAATGTTCTCAGAAACGATTGAATTTGGATGATAAAATAGATGGCAAATCAAACAATAATTGTGATAATATTATTTCACAAAATGACAGTTTGGATGTCTCAGCCGATAATGATTGCAGTTTTAATATTTTGTCAACAGCTCGAAAAGCAGCTGCCATGTCTGCTCAAAAGCAAAAGCAACTGCAAAATTCTGTTAAAAAATCTGCTCGAAAAAAATCTTCAAAAATCGATTGGGCCAAACGTGATAATCCAATGGCAGCACGTGCTTTTGCCATTTATAATCGTTGGGTGAAAACAGACCATGATGACAATGATTCCGATCAATCCATTATTAATGATCAAAATTTGCAGTTTAAAGAGCCAAAGAATGCATCATTCGAACGAAAATATTTATCCAAACTAGATGATCAAATTAAATTGTCCGGCAACAAGAATCGAATGACTCCCAGAGTTGCCAATAGTCGAATGGTGGAAAATTCTAAAAATTTACAAGAATATGAAACGGTCGAATTCACACCGGGCATGACAACCAGAGTACGAAAATCTACAGAAAAACGACATACTTGATTTTAATTATTTTTTCAAAGTTATAATTGATGAAATTCTTTTTAATTAAACTAATAATAAATCAATACTTTGATTACCCAAATAAAATTTTAAATTTGCGACTCGCGCTTCTATGTCACGTACTATTTGACGGGTCGAATTTTACTCCTCACGTGTGTTTTTGTGTGTGTATGTGTGCGTGCGTTTGCTTGCCCGAACTGTTCCTTTTCCTTTGTATTGTCGTGTGCTGCTGTTGAGTCAAATTGATTTATTTGTGGTGTAAATTCTATCAAAAAATGGTAATTGCTTTTTAATTTTTTTATTCAAATTCATTTATTTTTATAAATTAAATTGTAGGCTCCACCAAAACCAAAAGCATCTCCAGCAAAAGTTTCTTCTGATGGTGTAAAGCAAAGTAAATTGCCACGAAATGTTCAAAAATTGGTTTCTCATCGAACTACTCGTCATTTGTGGTCTAAATTGAAGCGAACAGCCGCAAAGAAAAAGGTCCCAGCCGATAAGTTGCTCCAAAAACGACCGAAATTTGTTGTCAAAAAAATCGGCGGTGAAAAAAACGGTGGTGAACGACGTGTGTTACAAAAACGAACCCGCCGTTATTATCCTACCGAACCTGTATTCAAGAAACGCCGATCTGGACATGTTTCATTCAAGTCTCATAAACGTACCTTGAAACCAGGTATGCTTTACCATTGTGAATTTTTCTTTCTGAATCTCATAAAACAAAAATTTTTTTTAGGTTTGGAACCCGGACGAGTTTTAATCGTATTGGCTGGTCGTCATCGTGGTAAACGAGTTGTTTTCCTTAAACAACTTGCTTCTGGTTTATTGTTGGTCAATGGTCCATTCACGATAAACAAATGTCCTTTACGTCGTATGCATCAACAGTTTGTGATTGTTACATCGACCAAATTGGATATATCATCGGTCAAAGTTCCCGAACACATTAATGATCGATATTTCAAAGTTAAACGACAACAAAAAGAAAAGAAAGGCGATGGTGCAAATGTGTTTGCTCAGGAGAAACAGACCTGGAAACCTGATGAACAACGTAAAGCCGACCAAAAAGATATGGACAAACAAATGTTGGGATTGATTCGTAAACATCCTGAAAAGAAAATGTTAATGTCTTATTTAGGATCCTATTTTCAATTGCGTAACCGAATGTATCCACATAAGATGAAATTTTAAAGAAAAGGTTTTGAAAAAAAATTTCTTTTTTTTTGGTAAAAATAAAAATAATAAATTGAAATTTTTTTATATTTGTACATTTTTTTCCGATTCAGTTTCATTGACTCTTGATTGATATGACTTTCATTTTTTTTTAACAAAAAAAAGTTAATATTTTGATTTAACCTTGATTTATTATTGTAGAGAAATGTAAAGGCAACAAAAATATCATCATTCGGTTAATAAAAAAAAAAGAATTTCAATGTTCAATTGCATCTTCCTTTACATCCGCCCATCAGGATAAAAACAATAATGATAATGTTGAATTATTCTACTCTATCGGTAACAAGATTATGATCATCGTCATCATGTATAGAATAAGCCAGAAAATCCATTATCATTTGATGAAATGTACTTGCTGGCTTATTCCATTTTCAGACAATAAATTAATTTGATGATTTCGTGATCAAGCATTCGATGATTGTCGCATAATAAACAACACAATAATTGACGGTTGGCCATTGATGGTAGTGGTGATGGCAATAATCCATTACGCCGTCCTTCATGCCAAAGTGTAGAAAGAAAAAGACAAAAACGATAAAAAAAATACAATTTCATTTCTTTCAATAAAACAGTTTTGTCCGGTGTTGGATGAATCTTTTTTTTGAGGACAAAAAGTGTTAATAGATTTATTTCAACACATTTGATCATTTCAATCATTTTTTTCGTCAACCTGTTGAGTGGATCTCTTTCATTTTTATTTTTTGATAATCAATTAATCTTTAAGGAAGAATGCCTGTTGAAGAAATAGATAAATTATCAAAACAACCGGCAAAATCAATAATACTGCAAAATGTTCCTAAAGAAAAACGTTCGATATCTTTACAAACTGGAAGTTCGACGATAATCATGCCTGTCGATGAAAAATCTAAAACTACATCCGTTTCGAATGCACCACCGATTCGAACTGTTTCCACAGAAACGGATCTACTAACACCAATGACTCAAATTTCCGATAATCCTAAATCGCTCCCTATAACTAAAACAGGTTTTTCATTGTTACCTGGGCTTCAAAATCAACCGCATGTCAACTTTGAAGAACAAAAAATTGAAAAAAACGAAAAATGCAAACCATCGTCAATAGCAATAGAAGTTGACTTTAATCCATCTCCGACTGAGGACCGAAAAACTATCAATTTTGAACAATCGTTGTATCAAGTACCGAATTCACCAATTAAGGAACCAACAATCATTCCCAAATTGGTTTCTGAAAGTAAAATGAATCCACCTGCAGAATCAGTTGTTGAAAAGCATGAATCAAAAACAAAATCACCGCCACCATCAAGTCCAAGCAGTAGCAGCGAATTAAGCCATCGAACTGTAAGTCTCAGTGATCCAGATTTATATTATTTGAGTTTGCCACCGCACGTTAAAATTAGTCATCATCCACGCGGTGATGATAAGCCATTTCAACCTTCACAACCGAAAGCTGAAACATCAAAAGAATCGACAAAAACAAATGTATTACCGCATAGAATTTCATTTCATAAACAAAAATCTGTTACATCTGGTCCGAGTGAGATGAAAGATTCACCCTATTCAACAGTTCGTTCCATCCGTTTCGAGCATCATAAACGAGTCACTTCGAAATCGATGAGAGCGTTATCACACACAGGATCACAAAATCAACACTCTATTGTGTCACCTAAACACTATCAAAGTGCATTATTGAAATTCACACCAGAAACGGCTACTCTTGTTCCAATTGGGAATGAAAAATCCCGTCATGATATACGAACAAGCATGCGATGGAAATCGACCAATCTTTCTCACATGCAAGTGACATGTCATTCAGACACGGATATTTCAGATACAACACCGGAAATAAATAATAATTATTTGGATAATAATAATGCCAGTGATAATGAAGCAATGGCCATTCTACCGATCGAAGCAAGAGAATTATTGATGCAGGAAGAAGAAGATAGAAAATCACGTTTAGCAAAAGAAAGTACATCATTACTGCGAATTCCAGGTTTAGGGACAAGACGTGAAAGTAAATTCTTTCCTGGAAGAATACGTAAACGTGTTATATTGAAAAATGGTAACATTAATCTATGTCCAGAACATGTGGACAAGAGAAGTAGACGATATTTACAGGACACGTTCACCACAATGGTTGATATTCGTTGGCGTTGGAATCTATTGGTTTTTGCAATGGGTTTCTTAGGTAGTTGGTTCGGTTTTTCTATCATTTGGTGGTTGATTGCATTTTCACATTCAGATTTTGAACATTTACACGATGAAGAATGGACACCATGTGTTGCAAATTTAAGAAATTTTGCCAGTGCCATATTGTTTTCAATTGAAACACAACATACAATCGGTTATGGTTCACGTTTTACAACTGAAGAATGTCCAGAGGCAATGTTTTTGATGATGTTACAATCGATTACTGGTGTAATGATCCAATGTTTTATGGTTGGTTTCATTTTTGCAAAACTTTCTCGGCCACAGAAACGTTCGCAAACATTGATGTTTAGCCGATACGCTATAGTGAATACTCGCGATGGTGAAATGTGTCTAATGTTCAGGGTCGGTGATCTAAGAGATAGGTCACATATAATTGGAGCAAAAGTTTCGGCACAATTGATTAGGAAAAAAATGACATCCGAAGGTGAAATGATACCATATTTTCATCAGAAATTAAATGTTAAATTTGATGAGATTGATGATGAAGTGTTTCTAATATGGCCTGCAATTATCGTACATATTATCGATAAAGATAGTCCATTCTATACGGTAAATTTAAGAATTTATTGATAATAAATATTGATTTTGTTCATTTTTAAATTTTTAGATGAATGTTGATGATATGACAAGAGAAAAGTTTGAAATAATTGCAATTCTTGAAGGAACAGTAGAATCTACTGGACAAACAAGTAAGTATATGTGAATGACAACTTTTTATTAACGAATATTTTATTTTTTTTTTCACATAGTCCAAGCACGAACATCGTATCTACCATCAGAAATATTATGGGGACATCGTTTTGAACAATTGATACGTTATCGTCATGATACTGGAGAATACCTTGTTGATTATTCAAAGTTTAACAATACATTCGATGTTGATTCACCACTATGCAGTGCAAAAGAATTGAAAGAAGAATTACGACAACAAAAAGTTCATGATGATGATGAATCGGATCAATTATGAAGTTCATGGATGATTTTGATTTTGAAAAAAAACATTTATAAATTTATTTAAATTCATAATGATAAACAATAATTGAATATGATAATTAAACTATTGCTTGCTTTTGGATTTTTTCTCCTCGAAGTTTCGTACGATTTGTGGTTCGTAATATGGTTTAGATACTTCAGTAAATAATTTTCCATAAATATCCAAACGTTGGGTCATCTGAAAGTAAAAATTAATTAACATTTCCATTTTTTTTTTTTTTTGAAAATTCATACTCTAAATCCCCAATGATCTTTGACTTGACGACCAAGATTAAGATCTAATTCAACCACTAATAAACCATCGTGTATTCGCGATAATCCTGGTGTACGAGAACCGTCTGGTGCAGCTGCATAGCTTGAGCCATAAAAATGCCCAAAATCACGATGAGCTTTTTGACCATCACCGGAAGTGAATTCGTTAGGGAACACTTCTGTTCCAACACGGTTTATAGCAAATGTATAATAGGAATTTGCAATGGCAGCGTTGCGAGCTTCAATCGACCATAATGGTTCAGAAAGCTCACCAACGGTAGCAGAAGGATTGAATACCATTTCAGCTCCATTTAAGCCATATGCCATCCAATTTTGTGGATGATGTCGCCCATAACAAATGTTTACGGCAATGTTTCCAAATTCAGTTTCGAATACTGGATGTCCTATTGTCGACTCCATGTAATAAGTGGACTCGTTAAAATCTCCAACACGTGGAATGTGATTTTTTCTGGTTTTGCCTAAAACCTGTCCATGATTCGAAATAACAACTGCAGTGTTCCATATGACATCACTATTTGGTTCTCGTTCCAATATGGGCGAAACAATGACCATGTTGTATTTGGCTGCCAACTATTTAAAATTTCTAGCTACATAATAAATTTGTATTGTATTTCAACTCACATTCTTTAGAAATAATGTAGTAGGTCCGTTTTCAGCACATTCAGCAAATTCACACCATGGTTTTCGTTCTCGAGTACAGAATGCAAATGGCATGGCTGTAAATCAAATAGGAATTATTAATAATTACAACCAAAAATTAATTAACGTACTCCAACATTCTTGAAAGCAACAAACATTTACACCACACATCATGGCAACATTCAATATTTCTCCAATTCGATTATGCAAGGATTGTCGCTGCTCGACAATAGGATCGCTTGTAGGGCGACATATTTTATTCTGGATTACACCGACTCGAACAAGACGAGCGGGACGTAATTGTTCTTTTGGACATGGAAAACGGAAAGCACGAAGCTCGAAATTACGCTCACGAGCAAGATTATAAACTTTTTCGGCAATGTTTAATACTCTGTATTGATGAAAAATGTTAATTAAATATTAAACATTAATTTATATCTATAGTGAACATACGGAGTTTCGGCTCCAAACAGAATTCGCTTCACTTTTAAAAGTTCATTTGGGGGCAAATATTTTTCAATCACATCCTCCAATCGTGTTAATTGAGTTTTTTCCGCATCCATCTTTTAAAATAATTCCGTGTTATAAAAAAATTCAATAAATCACTGTTGCATTCGGCCAAAATTAAATAATCGATTGCGATATCGATAGTCGAATATAAGTTTTAAAAGATTCCTACCCAAAATAGTGAAAGCCGAAAATAGCGAAAGCCGAAAATAGCGACATTGAATTTGAATTTGAATAAAATGAATTTAAATTAAAATTAAAAAAAAATTATAAAAAATTTAATTTCCGAATTAATATAGAAACTAATTATTCGAGAAAATTACAAAATAAATAAATTTTAAATCTAGAATAAATAAAATTTAATATACAGTGTGTCTGTAAAGTAAAGACACCTCGTAGAATAAAATAAAACTGAAATGTATCATTGGCCATGGCATTCGTATATTTTGCCAGTAACCTATATACCACTTATACTGCCATTTTTCCTATCATTTATTGATGGGTTAATTGGTGGTAGCCGCTCTTGATTTGCTTCATTTAACGTGATGGTTTTTCGCCTTTTACTAAAGACCACCGTGTTGCAAATCAATTAAGGGAGCTTTTATGGAAATTTTTGTACGGTCCGAACATATGTTTGGACTTTTTATTCAAATAAACAAAAGGGTTGCACACATTGAAATTTGGTTTTTAATGAAAATTTCATTTAAAAAAAAAATCCAGAATCCAGTGATGTAGATTTTAAAATTAGACTAGAATAGTAATTTTTTTCGCAACAACATGTAGTGACAAATCACATTTTTTTAAAAACCAATTTTATATATTCACACAAAAAAGCACACAAAAAATGATGACTAATGGTATGTAGAATAATATGTCTTATTATGATGGATATCTGTGTGTTTGATGATCAGTAATGTAGTATTGATTGATCACAGCCAATGAATGTTGGATAGGTGAAAAAAAATGATGTTTCTATGACTTGTGATTTGATATTTATACAAATGCATTTACCACCAAATGAATAAATACTTTCATTATAGGAACTTAGAAAAATGTTTGCTCAGATGCATGTTGCAAATGAGCCGGATGTGATGGTGAACGTTGTAATCGTTTTTTTGGTAATTTTTCAATATATTCATATAGTTTACTAAAATCGGGTCTACTATCCGGATTGAATGTCCAACATGTATATAAAAGATCCTATAATTGAATAAGAATGATAAAAAAAAATTGATTATTATCAAGCGATTCTTTGGATATATTTAAATAAATACAAACTTTAATTTCTTTGGATGCTTGAAAATTAGTAATCGGATGCTTGATTCCTTTGCCCACTTGAAAAATGATTACTTCAGGTGGCTGACCGGAAAATGGCCAACTACCAAATAATAATTCAAACCAAACCGTTCTATTATAAATGAAATATTATAATCAGATGTTATTACACCATTTATTATTCTAGTCAATAGCTCTTACCCGAATGCATAGATATCGGTACTGAATGAAAACGGTAAATCATCGCCACCATCCTGTGAATAAACACTCAATGTCCGAATAAGTTCCGGCGCCAAATAACAAAGCCATCCTTTTGGTACAGTAAGCCGATCGCCTCTTCTATATAATGCAATGTGTTTGCGAATTAAATATTTAAATTATTAGAATATTTGAAAATTATCAATACATGACAGAACTAACCGATTAGACATACAAAGTTTGGCAACCGAACTAAGACCAAAATCAGTAATGATTACTCTGCCATTTTCGTAGAAAATATTCTTAGTCTTGAGATCTTTGTGGATAATACCACGAGCATGAAGATAACCCATGGCCAAACATATTTGTTCAGCAATCATGGTTGTACGATTTAGATTGAATTTGTCATGCCTAACATGTATGTGCGTATGCAATGTCAGACCTTTACAAAATGATGTTACAATGGCCAAATGAGGTGGTTTCATACAAGCGCCCATGAATAGCACTAGATTATCATGACGTGTTTTGCGAAAAATGGCCACCTCCTGTTTGAAAGTTTCAAATGCCTTCTTCTCTTCACTCACATTTGTTTGACCCATGTTCAACCGCTTGATAGCAACAGTTCCATGCCATTTGCCACGGAAAACAGTTCCAGAACGGCCGGTACCAATTTCTTCTTCGATTATAAGCTCATCATATGGTATATCCCATTCACATGATGTAACAGAATTTTGTCTCGGCCACGGTGTAGCACTGCCTCGATCATTTTGATCTACATCCGATGCTTGAGAATCTTGTGAATCCAACCGACCTGTAACGGTTCGAATTGAATCGCCTGAAGATCCACTAGTTATAAGCGCCGAATTGTTTGATTTATCACTATCAATAAGCGTTGAATGTTGTGGTAAAGTTGAACATTGTGAAGTGAGTGTTATGGTTGGAGATGCAGTTGAAGCTCTAGAAATAGCACCAGTTGTGGCAGCTTCTTCTTCTTCTTGAATTGTAGAAATAAAATTTGATGGTGTATTTTCAATTTCCATCTCAGTGGACATTAAAGTTGGACTAAATTGCTCTGTTACCATTAATGAATCATCATAATCGACAGACATTGTTGATGTAATATTGATATCGGGAGGAAATTGAAATTGTGAACCACTACAAGCACTTCCAGGTGTTTTCTGATTTGAATAATAAATTGGTCCAGTAGGTGAAATAGTTGTTGAAGAGCTTGAAGATGATTGAGCATTGCTATTGTATAATTGATGTTGATGTTGTTGATTATGATGCAAGAAAACGGCTGCAGGTGATGATGGATTTGAAGATGAACTATGGGAACCACCACCGATAAGATTCATCTGAGAACCACAATAATAATTTGACATTTGACTTTTTGCTCGTTGTGGTATCATAGATTGCTGATGTTGATTTTTTGGTGATGATGACCGAGTTTGATGACCACCAACATTATGTTCACTTAAGGTTTGTTTGAAAATATCAACCAATTCGTTTGGAAGACCGCACGAATTTGGTGCCTTATCCTGACAATCTCGATGGCAATAGTATTTACAATCACGACACTTGAATCCAAAAAACATTTGTTTCTCACAAACATTACATTGAATCGAGTTAATTTTCATTGTCGATACAAATCGATGATGAATGGAATGACTCATTGCCTGTGATCTTGGAGATCGTGGAACTGTCGAATCCAAAAAACAATTATCAACGGCTGCTGATTGTCTGTTGTTATTATTGTTTGTAATATTGTTACTATTAGAATTATCATGATAGGTTTGATTTTCCGGTGATATTGCAATAGGTGATGAACAATTGGATGAAGTAAGAATAGGTGATATTGATCCGATGCTTCCAGGCTCGGTTGCCAATCTTCGACGTTGTGAATGATGAGGAAACGGTGTTTGTGAAGCCATGTTTGTGGATGTTGGAACATGAGGTAAATTATCCAGCGAATTATGTTTATTATTAGAGGATTGATGATGATGATAGTTGTGTTGATGACAAGGCTTTTGACTTTTTCCACATATTGAGACCAGATTGTATTTTTTCAATAATTTACTAGAAAAAACGGGTCATTTCAAGAACGTAAAAAAATTGGAAAAAATTATTACCTGTTTATGACTGGATCCAATAGTTCAATCCTATTGGAGAGATGCTCTTCGTGAGATTTGCTTTTGGTGAGAGGAAAATTTTCGCCAATCCCGAATATATTAGTCTGATGACGCCGTATTGGCGGTGGGGTTGTTGGAAATTTCCGTTCACTAGAATTGCGACTATTTGAAGCAGCATTGTTAAAAAGAGTTGCTGAAGAGAGTAAAATGAAAGACTTTTTTGTTTGATGATGTGATACTGGAGGTGTTGGAGGAGGAGTAGGGCGTCGATGCTGAAGATTGCCAGAAGATTGTTGTGAGCTACTATTAGAATAAGGGAACGTGATTCGGGTCAATAATTAAATTTAGATTATGAAATCCTGATTGAATTATCGATGATGATGACGAAGATGTTGATCGATGGCTAAAATTCCCAGCTGATAATGGAGGGACTGGAGGTGATAAAGGACTCGAACCTGTCGATCTTGAATCACCATTGATGCGATAATTTCGTAAGAAATTTGCCTTTAAATCTGGAAGAGGTGGCAATGGTTTGGGTGAATGTTTTGCCTTTTTAAGCATTGCGATGGCTGAAGCAAGCGATGCTTTTTGACTTTCATCAGCTCGTTGAATCCAATGATCCCAGGAATCCCAATACAAGTCTAAAATGGTTGACGGCAATTCATCGAAATTTTTTATTGTATCCAAACATCGATGCATTGATCGGTGAGCTTTCCAAACGCGTATGATATAATCATGAATATACATCCGTAAATCTTGTTTAATAGTAGATTTTTCGTGATCATTATCTTCATTATCATCATCAGTTATGGATCCATTTCTGTCATGTTGGTTATAAAAGCCATACGAATCCTTAAAATCTTCATCATTGTTGCAAATGTCATCATCGAAATCCAATTCATCCAATCTCAATTGAAATCCACGCATTAATAGAATTTTCAATTCTTCTTCATCAGCGTTTAATAGTTCTTCTATGTCTTCATAATGATCCAAAAGTATCTGGAAATAATGGAAAAAAATTAAAATGAAAAGACAAGTTTTTTTTAATAAAGTACAACCTCTTTGCATTTATGGTCTAATCCAATGGCTTGAAACCAATTCGATACGATTGAAAAACTATGCAAATCATCAATCTCATCCCATTTTGACCAATGTCTTCGGGCAAAAATCAATTTAACGAAATTTCGGACAAGTTTATTCTGAAAATAAAATCCATTAAAAACTGTCAACATTTTTTTCTATATTCAATCAATTACCTCTAGAAAACGTATCTGTTGTTTGATGATTTCATCGAATTCATTATATGAGCAAAGTTTTTCCAATTGATTCGAATCATGTTCAATCAAATTTTTCCAAAGTAAACATTCTTCACGATTCCATTGAATCGTTTGCAACCAATTGGCAGAAATGGTCGAAATGGATGAACATTGTTCAACACTATGAACATAATCACTATCTGGATGCATATTCAAAATATCGAATCGATAGCCGATACAACTATCAACGATGATGACGATGAAATGGTCGAATGAACAATTGTTTTTTTTCTCTATTCAACTTGATGATTTGTAATTAGCATGTTTTTATCGTTGTTTTTTTTTTTGCTTGATTTCTTTCAAATTAAACACCAAAAAAAACAACAACAACAATTAAAACAATAATTCTATTCCATGATGATGATAATAATTAGAGCATTTCATTCAGTGATATGAAAATAATTCTTATGGGACCCATATTTTTTTTTTAATTCCAGATATCCAGATATAAACAGGATTCTGGCTGTTTTGAGTTTATATATAATATATATAAATACAAAATAATATATTGTTGTGCAAAAAAAAAGGAATCCTGGCCAAGACCTCTTGTGTTCGATTTGAGTAATAACTATATATATATTGTTATTATTGAATTCGCAAACTCGAATATATAAATAAAAAAAATATATGGCTGAAATTAGTATCTAAAAAATTTTTTTCGTCTGTTACGTACAGAATGGATGGTATCCAATAAAAATGGATCGAGTATTTTAAAAAAATATTCTTATTAAAATGATAAATCAAAGTTTTATTAATTAAAAATAATAATTTTTCAATCCAGAATGTCCAATAGATTTAATTGATTTGAATTTTTGTTTCCACCCACATTTTTTTTATCAACAAAAATTATGTCTCTCCCTCTCTTTCTCTATACATACAAGCATATATATATTTGATAATGGCAAAATATATGTGAAACAAATATCTGAAAATGGCATTGAATTGGATTGAATTTTTGATTCAATCATAGTCATGTGTAAAATTTGTATTCAATAGATTCTGCAAATCACCCGATTCTAGATCACGATTACGTTTTTTCGCTTCACTAAAAGTGCTTGGCTGAATGAATAAACTGCAAAAAAAGAATTATGATTATTATAATATATTAAATCATGAATTTGAGATTTTTTTTTAAATAATACATACACTTCTTCATCCATTTCGATTTCATCCTGTAATAATTGATAATAAGGATTCGATGTTGTCGGTTGAAAATGATATCCAGTCAATATGAAAAATATTAATGTGGCTGCATGTTGAAAGAATTGAGCCAACCATTCATAATTGAAAGGCACCGTTATCTTGACAAGATAGACAATAATTCGAGTGAAATATATATAGAATACAATCATCACATAAAAGAAACGGAATAATTGTAATTTTTTCAAATTAATAGCTGCTTTGCCATCGGTGGCAGATGCTTCATGTAAATGTCTTATGGACCAAATAACTGGAAAAAGTATTGCACCACAGCATATCATATCGACTAGGATGAATATCTCTCTCCAAACGGTGTGTATTAATGCACCTTCTTCACTTTCCTCAGTGATTATATCAGCAATATTGGCAATCACCTGTCGAAATCAAATGTATTCATCAAACAAGAAACAAATTCCACAATAATTACAAACCTGTAATGGAATGACAACCATGAATATTTTTTTATCCTTATCATTGAGAATATGTTTGATGAATGCCCAACCGGTGCCAATCAAAACGATAGTAATGAACAATAATGCACCTTTGAGAAAATGAGTTAGATAGTATAATACAGCCCATGTTTCAACTTGAGATCCTTCTTTAGCAATGAAATGATAGTTGATCTAAAGTATTAATTAATCAGAAAATTGAAAAAACTATTAAATCAATAAAAAAAACAGTTAAAAAACACCTACGCTATGAAAAAGTAGAGACATAGCTTTAACAAACACTAGGACACCCATCAAATAATGAATTTTAAATGTCTCTTCATAACGACTTCGAATCGAGACACACCAGATAGCTCCCAGAATAAAGAATATGATGGATAGAGCAAAGAATATTTGAGGTAATGGAATTTCACCTGCCGATAGGTAATTATCCAGATTTTTTTCCACAATTTTTATGTCCAAATCTACTGACGTATATTGATTTAATTCTTCCATGGTTTTCGGATAATTGAAACAATTGTGAAAATGTAATGAATATAAACCTTCATATTTTGGATCGGTAATGAAAACTTTAAACTATAGTTTTATAAAAGAATTAGAAGCCATAGATACATATATTCATTGAGAAAAAAATGACTAACCTCGAAATTAAATTCTAAACTGCCATCTTGAGCTTTGCCTATTCGTTTCATTTCGATAGAGTTGGTTAAACATGAATAAGGAGAATTTGCAGCATGTTCAAATTTAACATTGACAGATTCCATGTTTTTAGACTCATTTTGCTCAGAATCATGGACATTTTTCTTTGATTCAATTTCATCTGGTGGTTCTTCGTTTTGATCATTTTTTTCAGGGATGGGAGCAACATTATTATCGACTCCTTGAACTGTATCGAATTGTTTGGACTTGTTATCATTTTCAATTTTAGGTTGAATATCAACCTGTTTAGATTTTTCTTCATTAGAATTGATGGAACGTTTTGCGATTGAATGATCAGAGGAAAATATACTCAATTTGCTGAGATCTGAATTACATTGTAACAACACACTTTTTATAATTGAAATAAAATTTTTTATTATTATAAAATCCAAAATGCATACAATATTATTACCTATTGTTTTTGATGTCGAATTTCATCATTATAACACCAAGTTCATCCTGAAAATAATCCATATCTTGATTAAGCGTACAACTTAGTTGGCTATATTGTCCATCCTGTAAATTTAGTAATTAAAATTTTCAAATTCTTGATGATGATAATAATATTGGAAAAAACTTACGATATATGGTGAAATATTATTACTCAGTGTACGAGTCAATGAAAAGCCAAATTTTTGCTGAAATTAATACAAAATCAGAAAATGAAATTTTTATGATTAACCAACTTACCGAAACGGCATTTTCATCTAGATTTTCAGGATAATAACGAAATCGGTTAATAGTAACTTCAAGCTGACCACCGGCAAAATAACCGAATGTTGATACAGGAAAATATCTTCGAATATCATTCTGTTTATCATAAAAAACATTTTTCATCATGATAATGGTCAATAAAATTCATTTAAAAACTCACATGTAATTTCAAATGATGTATACGACAATGACAATATGGCCATGTATAGATTAAAATCAAAAATATCATTACAAATAGTTGAAAATTTGTTTGAAACATGATGCTCATTGCATTAATCCAAATCAGAATTGTTCTAATTTTTTTTTGCAGTTTGAAAAAAAAACAATCGAATCCTATATACAAGATGTAGAGTAAATTACATTACGAACATGATGATGATGATGATGATGATGATGATAATGAGCAAGAATCATACAGGAACTGAGCTTCAATAATGAAAATCATTCACATTGACACCGATTAATTAATTAAAAATTCATTTATGTTTATTGACGATGACGATGTTCATTTTGGCATTGTGAACAACACGCACACACACACACATAATTCCGCATTCAGAAATAAAGTTTTATTTTTGAAAATAATTTTTTTTACGATTAATAAATTGAATTGAATTAAACAATATATAAAATTTTTTCTTACATTGAATATTGGCGGAATCATCAATCATCAATTATTTTAATAAACGTGAAAATGATGATATTACACAAAGTGTATAAATGAAAAACTCAGAATATATGATTGTTTATAGGCTATAGTATACTATGAAAAAAGTTATTCAATAAACAACATTCAACGTATATATTGTTTCAACAGCGGACATTTTAGCTACATATTTTGAATTTAAATTTTTTTTTCTAATAAATTGCTTGCGATAATATCCAATCATAATATGGCTGTAAAGATGTGTAGACAATAGGTTCAGAGCTATTCACACCGAATGACATGATACCAATTTGAATAGGTAATTGTCCATGTTCCACATGGACTAATGGTCCGCCAACTAAACTTTGATGAAATCGTAATGGATTTCTTGGTAGATAACATAGACTATTTGCCGGTAAACTGGCACTAAATTTTTGATAAATTTCTTTACATTGATCAAAAGAAATTTTTTTCCCATTCAACAGATAGGTGAACATTAATTTCCATCTAGCCATTAGAATAGTATCATACAATTGTTCGGGAGTCATTTGATCCTGCCATTCATAGCGAAAATCAGCATCGAGGCTAATATTGATGGCATTTTTCACACGTAAAAGGGCTATATTATCGGCCAATGTACGACTATCATACGTAGGATGGATAATTACTTGATCGATATCAAATTTAGGTAAACGAATGAATGAAATGTTACGAAAGGATCCAATCAAAGCTTGAGTTGGCATTGAATTCAAATCATTTTCATCAATTCGTGAGGCACAAGTAGCGGCGGTTAATAGCCATCTTGAATTCAGGATAGATCCACTACAAAATGGTTCCTGTATGTAGCTTAAATTTTGATTATCCAATCGAAATTTCAATGCAATTACATAGGGAAAATCAATTGAATCGGCAATCCAAATTTTTCGAAATGGATGCGATGTTGATTGTTGTTGTGTATCAATGACAAATTTCTGGATCACAAAGACCATAAAGATCAATTTTCCGATTGTATGCATCATTATGTTTGGATTAGTTTTGTGACAAACAAACAATCACAACAACATCACCGTCAAATAAATAAGCTTGAAATTTTTTGATTACAAAAATCGTTTCATTTCATTTTTATTTAATGAACTAATTATAAAAACTTCGTCACATAATAAAAGTATATATAAAAAAAGCAATATCCAAGCAACATGAAAAATTAATATTGCTTGTTAAATGTTTGGACGTTAAATTTGTATATAAATATCAAAGTTTCCAATTAATTAGGAAGTTTTAAAATAAATATATTTCGTTATACCTATTTTACGCCATTCAATCACTTGACGACGTTCAATGTGATTCGATTCATTTTGTGACATTTCAATCAACAGTTTGTTTGCATGTTGTATGATTTTATCCAAATCTGTATCTTTAAATTCATTCAATGATTGAACTAAAGCATTGGCGAAAAAAGTTCCTTGCTCTTCATCGCGAACAGATAAATAATCTTGACGAGAGAAAAAAAATCATTTGTAAGATTAAGGCTCAATTATTTTTCATAAAGTAACACTTACTTTCAAGAGTGGAATAAATGACTATCATATCTTTGATTCCATCATCTATTGATTCTTGCCTTTCGGAACTTTGTTCATTGATTTGTTTAGCAATTTTATCCGTTATTGCTTCACGACAACAATTGTAAATTATGATTTTTGGTTTATTTTTCAATTGTGGACATTTTTTATGGCTAAAATTGTCTTCAATTTCTTTGTATTTCAAATATTTTTCATCCACAGTCATAAAATGTGAAGAATATCCATGTGACATAACTATCAACATGAAAATATCATAATTTTTTAATGAATCATCTTCGTTCAATTGTTTCATTAAATCTAACATCTCATCTTTACTTAGATTAGAACGAGTTTCCACTTTGAAATTTAAACGTTCGAATGCATCACAAAGTTTTGTAACATCTGTATTGGATCCGGTCCGATTATCGATGGTTTCAAATTTTTCATTATTGATTATCAAACAATAACCTGGACGTGTATTTGGATCTATAATGAATGGTAATTAATTCAATGAAAAGCATTCACATAAAATAGGCTATATACAAAAATCAATCGCAACTCACTTGTCATATTGTATATACTTACAATAATTTTTACACCAATGGTCCAAAAAATCACAATCGAATAAATCACGAAATATTTTTGACATTTTCTCATATGATGATGAATGGCGTTTAGTAATGTCGATTAATAAATTTTTTTTCAAATTTTCCGTATCAAGTCCATTGCCATTCTATTTTTTTTTTTTTTTTTTTGAATAGAAATCAGAAATTAAACTTTTTTATTACAAGTACAAAAATAAATCTTTAACAAACTTTCATATGTTCGATATAAGTTTTGGGAAAAATATTCTCCTTTTCAAAACGTTCCCAAAATGCTTCATTTAGTTCAAATTTTTCGGCCAAGCGAGTCAAATTATCTAAAATGAATTGAGCTTTACGGTTATCCATGATTCTTAATTATCTATAAATCTATCTATCTAATTCATTATGACGCTTAAAGCTAAAATGAAAATTATTTCTCATTACAGTGGTGCCTCGATTGACGATGGCTCTGGTTAAGAATGTTGTTTCGCAAAGAGAACCAAAAATGTCTTAGTTTTCAATTGTAAAATGAGGAACCATAAGTTATCCAGATTGAATTTTTGAGATTTAGCCATTTAAATTTGATATCTTTTGTCCAAAGTTAGAACAAATTATTTATTATTAATTAACCGAGATACCACTGCATTATCTTTCGATGGATACATTCTATAATTGTGGAACTATCGATTGTATCGAATAGATTTAGGAATTATTTTCTGATGAAATGTTTATTTTCTGGAGCAAAACAAAATGATTGTAAAGAGCAGATCATTTTGTGCACAAAATCCATGGATTTAATATTCACAAAATTGTATATATGATAGTTGTGGCAAATAAAATTGATCATCATTCATCTGAAATGAAAAACTGTTAAACTATGCATTTGAATGAACCATGATTTGAATTATGAAAAAGAATTGAATACCATCCGATTTTTAAATGGAAAAAATCACCCTATAATATACGTAGAAGATGAAATTGAAAAACAATAAATCTACATACAGATACAGATGTTTGGTCGCTTTCTGAAACCATTTTTTCTCGTTTGACCAAATTATCGTATTATAATATTTATTTCTTATAATAATTGATTGATTGATGCCAAATGAATGATTATTTTGAAAAATTAAAATAATAATAATCGAAAACAATGTTTGATTCAGGCAGCTCAAAAAAATCTGCCGATCGTGATAAATTTCTTGAGGCTACTAGACAAGCTCGTGAAGAACGAGAACGAGATCGCCGATTGAATGGCGCAGCTACTAAAATTCAGGTAAAATTAAAATGAAAATTTCTTTATTAAGGATTAACATATTTTTATTCTGTATATAGGCTGCATTTCGCTCATATCATTCTCGTGATCGATTCATTCAAAAAGTCTACAATGAATTAGATCAAATGTTGAAAACCAATGACAATGATAAAGACGAAAATAAAGATGATGAATCATCATCTCAACGATCGAAAAACAAAATCAAATCTTTAGAATTATTCTATATTCTAAAGAAACTATTGTTTGTCATTCGAAGTAAAACAATAAAAAATCAACTAGTGAAATCGAGTGAAAATCCAGTCATAGATCTTTCTGATCCAAGTTATCATTATTTTGAAAATATTTGCAAACAAACATTTTTAACGTCACTCTTTTCATCTGATCCACAATATTCATATGTTGGTATATTGATTCTTCATCCGGAATTGACGACGGATTGGAAACAGCAAATCATTTATATTGCAACGACGGCTTGTTCATTCCTAAAACAATTGAAACCTGAACAACCGAATCATCAAGGATCCATTGTAATCTTTTTAAACATTCTAGTTTCATTCACTTCCACTTCTTCGTGGCTAATTTTACGACAAAATGATTATGATCAATATCGAATATTGGGTGAGAAAATTTGCCACCAAGTAATCAATGAATTAGTATCGCATAATCTTTTTGAATGTTTAAACGATTTGTTAATGAAGGGCCTGACAAGAACGAAACCATCGTTGAAAAAACTTTCATTAACAGCCATAATAACCATATCAATACGTCCATTGCAGAATAGTTCATATTCAGACCAAAATATAAGAAAATTTCTATTGTACATTTTTTCTTTACCTGCCTTGATTTATCATCTGAATATTTTAGCACCCGAAGCCATACAGATCTTATATCGTGAACCGATATTGAAACGTTCTATAGAATTACTTAGTGTGGAAGAACATTCACGTGAATTATTCGCCCAACTTGAAGGCAACTATACCCTTTGCTTATTGGCTAATCATGTTAACTTGGCATTCATCTCATTTAAATCTATTCAAACATCTATGATCGAATTTGTGGTAAGTGACAATTTTGAAAATTTATTTACGCAAGTTAAATTGTACATTTTTTTTTATAAAAGTGTATAATTAAAAAAATGTTGGACAGCTGTCAAAAATATGTAATAAGCAAGCAATCAAGTACAACACATTGGCATCCAGTATTGGGATGGTTTTCGCAAAACGTCGATCAAAAATTGCATGAATCTATGATTCATGTGAAAAGTCAATTGCAATATTTATGGAATCCACAAATGATTGAGATTATATTCACATCATTATTCAAACTTGTCTCACTTCAGCAAAAGAATTGTAGTGAAAAAACAATTACTCCAATTGTATCGAATAATAATAATGGCTCATTATCTAATGATTCGCTATCTACAAATACTGCAACTTCTTCGACAACTTTTTCTTCATTATCGACATCTTCCTCATTTTCATGGCGTAAAGGTTTCTTAGGCCGAGCGTTAGAAAAAGCGGCCACTTCCTTGGCTGTTCGTTCCAGTTCATCATCTGGTTTTTCATCATACAATTGGAATCCAGTTTATAGATTGGGGACGCCGGAAACTTCTTTAGTCGCTTTATATTGTTCGCTTTATGTTACTGCTTTAAATACATTAAGTCAAATGAAACATGATATATTGGCCGGATTATCCTACAAAGAATTGATTCTTCCTCATCTTTGGCGTTTTATAACAATGATTGGACCAAGTAATCCATGTAGAGCCTTTTTGGATTATCTTAGCTTACACTCGAAAAGTTGTGCACCAGAATTTCAAATATTGATAATTTTCTGTGAATGTGCTACCCATCTTATTACGATTTTGGACGATATTGAACTTTATGAGAATCAAAAACCATTTAGATTAGATGATTTGATTTTGATTTCATATTTTCTCAATAATTTTGTATTTAAAATTCTGTGGCATAATCTCATTGGTAAGTTTTTATTTTTTTTCTGAATGATTAATAATTTTGTCAAATTATTTTCAAAAGATATTCAAAATATGTCATCAAATACCTTGCTAAACTCGACTCATTCACTTTTGATGTTGCTGTATAAACGAGATTGTCGCCGACCATTTACTCCTCCTGATCATTGGCTTATCAAGTTAGTATCTTTCAGCAATATTTTGACAGGAGTATTAATCACCATTTCCTACAGGGAACTTCGAGTTTCATCATTCATGAAAGACCTGGAACATGGCAAGAAATCGGCTCAGACAATATTGCAGAAAATACCGCACATAATTCCTCATAAAGAACGTGTGGTTCTGTTTCGAAAATACATAGCGAATGATAAACAAATGTTGCAAATGTATCCAGCTACCTGTATAATTAATTCTCCTTTGATCACTATTCATCGTTCTAGAATCGTCGAAGATGGTTACCAGCAATTAAATTCCGTTCCTAGTCAAGCATTGAAAGGTATCATTCGAGTTCGATTCATCAATGAACAAGGATTGGACGAGGCCGGTATCGATCAACATGGAGTGTTCAAAGAATTTCTAGAGGACACCATAAAACACGTTTTTGATCCTGGTTTAAACTTATTTCGAATCACTAGTGAACAACGTCTCTATCCATCACCCACATCATACATTCATGAAAATCATTTATCATTGTTTGAATTTGTTGGAAAAATGTTGGGCAAGGCTGTTTATGAAGGAATAGTTGTCGATGTTCCATTCGCTTCTTTCTTTTTGAGCCAGGTCCTTGGACAACAACAAAGTGCACTATATTCATCAATTGACGAGCTACCTTCATTAGATCCTGAATTGTACAAAAGTCTCACTTATCTCAAGCATTATGATGATGGAGACATCTCCCAACTGGATCTGACATTTTCCGTCGATGAAGATTGTATGGGAGAGATCGTCACTCATGAATTGTTACATGGTGGCAAAGCTATTCCGGTTACAAAAGAAACTCGCATTAACTATATTCATTTGATGGCTCATTTTCGCATGCACACACAAATCCATGAACAAACAGCAGCATTCATCCGTGGATTCCGATCGATTATCAATCTCGATTGGCTTTCTATGTTTTCGACACCAGAATTTCAGCGAATCATCTCGGGTGATAATACTCCAATAGATCTCGAAGATTTACGCAAACATACAAAATATTTTGGCGGTTTCCATCCTAATCATCGTGTAATTTGTTGGCTATGGGATATATTACAAAATGATTTTTTACCCAATGAACATCGATTATTTTTGAAATTTGTCACATCATGTTCAAAGCCACCACTATTGGGTTTCGCTCATCTAGAACCACCATTCTCTATACGATGTGTGGAGGTAAGCGATGATCAAGATACTGGTGATACACTTGGTTCGGTTCTGAGAGGATTCTTTTCGATTGGCCGAAAAGATCCAGTTAGTAGGCTACCAACAAGTTCAACGTGCTTCAATCTATTAAAATTGCCAAACTATCAAAGGAAAAATACTTTGAAAGAGAAACTACGTTATGCAATCTATTCAAACACAGGTTTTGAACTTTCTTGAATATTCATAACGAATTCATTTTTTACCGTTTATGTTTGTCTTTCAAAATGAACATGAGTATAAAACACCTGTTGGATTGATTGCTGAATGATTTTTTTTATACAAATTGAACTGTTATGCTTATAAATAAAAAAAACTTATATCCATCAATATAAAAATGCATTAATTAATTTTAGGTACAAATGATTCGTTTGAATAGAAAAAAACTATTAATATTATTCATTCTTTTTTGAGACGAATAGATGGCGAAGATTGATTTTTATTTGAAGATTTAGAAAACGGTTCAGTGACTGAGCAGACAATCATGGTAAAGAAAAGTAGAGATACAACGATGATGATTTGACTTTCAGAACTTTGAACAGGGGCGCGATTTCGGTTTTGTTCCGTTTGTTCACGCTGTTCTTGTTTCATGTGAATGTAGTATTCTTCATATTTTTGTTTCAAAGTCTCGTCCAGACTTTGATAGAATAGTTCTTCTTCTTCCATACGTTGTTTGAAACTTTTTTCAGTTGTTTTTGGTCTATAATGTTTGTTCGCCGATGAAGCATGAGCTTTTTCATATTCTTTTCGTTTCATTCGTCGATAAATATTACGTGTATATATGGTATAATCATCAAAATCATGGCTGAAAAAATACGACAAATTAAGCGGAATATTTTTCATAATGAGTTTACTCACTTTCGGAAAGGTGGATTATGATGTGTTGGATTTCGTGAGGAATATCCTCGACTTATATCATAATCACTACGACTATTTTCATTAGATAATGTTTCATATGCCGAACTGATTTCCTGAAATTTTAAATCAGATCCAGGTTCCTTGTTTACATCGGGATGATATTTCTTTGATTTTTCGTAATAAGCGTTTTTAATTTCTGCAGCCGTAGCATTCGGTGTTATACCCAACACATCATAATTACATGGTTGACTTTTTGTTTCGGATGAGAATCGACGGTAAACTATGAATTTTCAAACAAATTTAATTTGATAATTAAATCGTTTTAAAATAAATAATCTTACCGATTTTTGAAAAACCAAATGTTTTTATAATGCATGGTAATTTCGTATTAAAAGTTAAACTATTCATAAACAAGAATGAAAGTTGAGACAATAGAAAAATTCATCAAAATAAAAATCCAGATATTCCAACAAACATGTGGGATAATAAATTATTGAATCCAAAACAGAATGTTCGGTTAAAAGGACAAGACAAAATATTCACATGGACGACATCTAGGAGATTTTGGATAAAATTCATATGAGTCTTTCATGAACAAGTGTTTTTATTTTGATGATTATTATTCGTGAAAAAAATGACCGAAAATCAAAGTTCTAATATCAATAATTATAAAAATAAATTAGAAAAGTTTCAGCCAACAATTTCACAAATAATTTGTAGTGAACAAAAAGACGATGTCTTTATTAAATCATTACAAGATGAATCGAACGCTATTTTTAAACAATTTTTTCGTGCTCGTCTCTGGATTCAATGGCAACCGATAATTGATGAAATCAACAAATCCATCTATTATCTTTTAACCACAGTGTCTGGCCATCAAACATTGGGTGAAGAATATTGTCAGATAATTTGCATAGATTATAATCAATATTTAATTCCATCACTTTGGCGACGTTTGACATTGGCTGCCATCTATTCTTTCCGAACAAGATTTGTAAATTTTTTCAAAAATCTGGCCACCAACAATGATCATAATCATGATGGAATGGTAGCAGAAAATCTTCAATTTTTAATTGATTCGATTAAAAAAATCAATGTTGCAATATTTTTCCTACAAGGTCAATATCCTGATCTTATTAAACGATTTTTATCAATCAGATATCTATCCACATCTGTGAAAATATCATCTACAGATTATAATCAAACATCATTCAAAATATTGTCATTTTTGACAATAATCCAAGTGATCTTATCATTTTATGCAAAATATATGATAATAACAAAAAAATCAAAAACTAAACACAATATATCGATAGATAATACGAAAGAATCGATACATTCTCATAATAATGATGGCAAACGTTGTCCATTATGTTTTTCATCATATCAAAACCCGACACTATTGTTTTGTGGCCACATTTTCTGTTGGGATTGTCTATCCGATTGGATGTTAACAACATCGACATCCGGACGACAACAACAAGGACATTTCGAACGAAAGGATGAATGTCCTATATGTAAAATGAAAATTAATGATACAAAACAATTTGTTCTTTTACATAATTTTTAATAAAATTTATCAATCGATGAATATTTGACCGTTTTCATTCATTCGTGTGTTTAATTTATTCATTCACTACATCTACAATTATCCTACATACGATCCATCATAATCATCATCATCATCATAAACAACAAGAAAATTAGGAACTGAAAAAAAACTGACAGAGATGATATCTTTTGTTTGTTATTTTATTTCTCTAAACATTTCTCTACCAGAAAAAAATGAAAGAGTTTCACCACCTGACCTTGTCACAAACACACACACACACACACATGGTAACACATCAGAACTGCCAACAAGATTATGGCTAAATTAATTCAAATGAATAGACTGGAATTGGGTGGTGTGGATAAAAATGGCTAACAAGCAATCAAAAAAAAAAAAATCCGATCAACGATTGCATATGTTTTTCTCGCCTCATGATTTATGATTGTAAGTTATTATTGTTGTTATCGTTGGATACTGTGTCCAATGTTGATTTGTTTTACTCGAAACACTCACATATATACTATAGAAAAGGAATCTTCAGGCTATTTTTCATCTAGCTCATAATCGATTCGAATCTTTTTTACAGAAAGTATATACTATTCAGAAATGAAATGAAAAAATAAATAAAAAATAATTTTACAGCTTTGAAATATTTTCTGTCCAAAATGATTAATTGGTTTGTCCAGAAGAAAAAAAAGAGAGGAATAAAAAAAAATTAATTTTCAACCACCTCCTCGACGTGCGCGTATATTTGTCATTGTAGTTGACAATTTTGGATTCGGTTATGGTTTTTTTTTGTTGGCTCTACACCCACATGTATACAAACCTATAAGCAATCATATAATCAATCGATCTCTCTCTTTCTCTCTCGGACAAGTTATGATGATGAATCTTCATTGGATAGATTTCATTCAACACCCGGATTTTTAAACATTTTATATATATCGAAATTCAATCATCCACACACACAAACACAAACACAAACAACATTAACGATTGATGATGGTCATATGGTTAATCCACTTTGAAGAGCGTATCATATATATAATGATAATAGCCAATGGAGAGTTACGAGAGACTAACGATTCCTTCTTTTAGTAATTATTGAATATTCTTTCAATATATTAGTTTAAAATAATTTTTCCAAAGTGAATTGTGGCAATCTATTTTAAAACAAAATGTTTATTCATCAGAATTAATGTTGGTATATAGAGAATTTTTTCTTGTTTTTTTTTAAAAAAAAGGGAAAGAGATTTTGTAAAGTTTAATCTGTCAAAGACGACATCAATCAAAGTTTTTTTCTTTTTTTTGTTGTGTTTGCTCGGTTGTCAAATGTTACAAATGTTTGTACATGACAGGACATTTACATCATGAATCAATTGAATCAATGATGGTCATCATCATTCACCATTGGCCAATCGTCATTTATGAATGAACACATCCGTTCAAAAGAATTATGAATAGTAAATAGTAATTTTCGAATCTTTTTTTGTTATCAGGAGAAACAGATCTAAATTGAGTTTTTTGTTTTTTTTCTGAATAGAAAATTTTGATCCGATTATTATTGTTACTGTTTTTATTTGCATATCATTATTTTGTTGGATATATTCAATTCTTGTTTTTTTTTTTTTGATTCTGTATATATCAAATAAACAGATCTTATTATAAGCAGGGCCGGCCGAGGCGCCTGTGCAGACTGTGCACCGCACAAGGCCTCGCGCTGTCTTCGCCCTTTCCGCTGTACAACACAGGGCCTCGCGGCTCCAACTTTTCAAGCTATTTTTGCACAAGGCCTCGCGATTTTCTCGGCCGGCCCTGATTATAAGAATCCAAGTAAGAGAGAGAGAGAGAGCGACGAAGATCACATCCACTTTATACCATATAATGACTATAATGGTAATGTTGTTTATCATGAAATCATCAAATAAATGAATGATCAAATGACGACGACCGCCAAATGACAATCAAAATGATTCAAACAAACCAAAAAGAAAAACGAATATATATATCGTTTAATATAATAAATTAATTGCTTGTAAGTAGGATGTGTTTAGATATCACTTAAACAAATGTCTAAACAATTCTATAACAGAAAAAAAAGACAAAACAAATATTCAAAAAATTCAAATGAAGAATGAATAAAAAAAAATTTGCCTAATTCGTTTATGTTTATTGGAAAAAAAACAAGTATGAATCCACATTGATTACATTTGATTGTATGACAATAATCAAACTTCAAAGTCAAGGCAATTCAACAAAAAAAAAGATGCAATCCAGAACTAATGTCATCATTTCAACATTGACAAATTTTTTTTAAACATTCGAATTTCGAACATTATGATGATGATTACCATCAATTTTGATGGAATTTGAACAAAAAACAATAATTTCTCTGTTTTTCATCAATAGTAGTGGGTAATGATAATTGGATCATTTGAATCATGATATGAGAATTTGGATCTTTTTTTTTATAAAATGTTTTTGGATGTATGGGTTTTTTTTTCTAAAAATGCCAGCAAATGGTATTTGGTATATTTGTTTCATCCAATTCAATATATCTATCTATCGTACTTTTCAAAAAAAAAAAAAAAAAATATATCCTTCGATCACACAAACACACACACACACACACATTCATTTAAAATATTCAGCCTGCTGTGTGTTTTCTGTGTGTGTGTTTGGTGTGGATAGTTGGTTGGTCGCGGTCTTTTACAAAAAAAAGCTGGCTTGTTTGCTTCGGTCTCTCCCTCATTCAGTGATTCTATCGACCAACCTAAAAGACAAATCCATCCATTTTTCAAGTTAGAATAGAGAAAGAAAAAAAGAGAGAAAGAGAGAGCTGATCAGTAGCGGGATATAGTTAGTTTTTATTTTTCTCGCCTCTACGCATAGCACTGGAATAGCCAAACTGTGTTTCAATATTTTCTGGTTTAAAAACACGGCATGTTATTTCGGTCCAGCCATTCAGTCATTCACTAAGTTAGTTGAATAGTTGTTCCAATTTTTTTTTTAATTTTATTTGAACACAACGCGCGCAAAAGGTGTCCTATGTTGTCCAATTCTAATGTTTCCAATACGAATCTTTTTATTTTATTTTTTTTTTTTTTTTTGACCAGTTTATTATTCATCACCAATAGTAAAGTGTAGAATTGTGGTGGCCACAAACGATGTGGTACTAAATATTTGATCCATAAATGATAGAATATTCTTTGGACCAAAAAAAAACTCTGACTCACCATCATCATCATCATCATCATCATTCACGAGATTAAGCGATTATAGTTAACGGCTCGATTGACGTCATCATTGTACATCAGCCACACATCTCGTACGGTCTCTTACTCATCAAAAATTATACACAATTGTGTTCCGATCCATAAGAGTGTGTTTCCATAAAATTCACCAAATGAGTCAATTTTCATTTGCTTGAACAAATAATTTTACCATTCTTTAAAAACAAAAAATTAATCACGACAACCCCAAAATCAACTGTAGCAGCCGTCATTGATTTGAATCTGATTTTTATTTCAATGTGTGTGTGTGTATACACTGTTTTCTGTCGATTTGAATCAATTTGATTTGGCAATCAACCATGTGACATATTGGAAATTTTATTATTCTTGAATAATTTGGATTCAAATGTCAATGACCAATGATCATTATTATTCGATTGTTGTTTTTTCTTCTTTTTTTTGTTTCATACCTTTTTTTCTCTCATGCTTATCAGCATATATGAATGAATGAATGAATGAAAAGAATAATAAAATGTATATAACAATGATGAGAATCAAAAATTTATCAAAATCATCGTCATCATCATCATCGATGACCACAATATGTCGAACAATGTTGATCAATACAACAACAACAACAATGATGATGATGATGATGTTTATAATAATTATTATTATAATCGAACAATGTTCATCATCAACATTGCCTCATTTTTTTTCATCACAAAATTCGGTATTAACCGATCCATGTTATGATGACTCAGGTTGGTTTAATTTTTTTTTCTTTATAATTTTCCAAGTATAATTATAATAATTCTATTGGAATAAAATTCGTTTTAAAAATTGTTAATGTGATTGATCATAAACACCGTGATTATGGCAACATTTTTATTTTCACATATTTCCTGTAAATAATAATCATCATTAGGTAATAGGTGCTTTCGTTTTTTTTTTTAAATTATAATAATAATATAATTCGAAACATATTTAATGATGTGAGAAAGAGAGAAAAAAAAACACATCCAATCAATGCTCATATACTGATGATGATGATGATGATGATGGTTAATGGTAAATTATCACCATCATGGCTTTTTTTTCCTGACTCAAGTAATTAATGATCATCATTGTAGAGAGAGAGAGAGATTGTTCGACTTTATTCGTTCGAAAATTTGTATTCATTCGAAAGAATTGAACAGATAGAAATGCACAGAATGAAGTAATAATGAACATTAATGATGATGATGATGATGATTTTCATATTCAATCATAATTATATAAATAAATGAAACACACATTTTTTTCCAATAGATAGTGTATGTTGTTGTTGTTGTTATATATTCGTGATATCTATAGGAAACTAACTTTTTATAACACATTTATCATGTTATAGTTCGATATATATAGTTTTTATATTTCCATATGTATGTTTTTTAAACGATAACGAAAGTGTTATAATAGTTTTGATGATATAATGATGACGATAATTATTATTATTATTATGGTTTGATGTAGCCAACAAGAGATATTCTATTGGTGTTAGAATCTAATGGGTTAACGAAAAAAAAATGGCAAATTCTTATTTTATGTATGTATATCTGATAATTCCCTAATGAGTTATCGAATAGGTTTTTTTTTGTTGCTGTTTCCTATTTTTTTTTCTCGAGCGAAGACACACACACACAACGTTGAAATTTTTTTTTTAGAACCTAACTCATTTGTTTGAGTCATGGTCTTGAAATTTGAGTGTGTGTTTTCATCGGTAATGCTAATTCATATCTCATTTTTTTTCACTTTTGTTTTGGGTACATTTATGAAATTAATCATATTCACTCACTCTCCTTCTCACTTTTTTTTATCCTTTTTCAACACTCGATACACAGGGAATCCCAAGAGATGTATACCTGATTTTGTAAATGCTGCATTTGGCAAAGAAGTAGAGGTAATTAGCCATATAAATTTTAATTCCGTTCTATTGAATGAATGAATGATTATAATTATGGTACGGGATTGGGGTGTTTTTTGTTCTGTTTTGTTGTTGTTGTTGTTAATTTTTTATAGGTATCAAGTGAATGTGGTGAAAGACCAACACGTCATTGTTTTATGATGACCAATGATCAAGATCAATTAATACGTAATTGTCAATTATGTGATCAAAATGATTACCGTTATAGTCATCCAGCAAGCTATCTAACTGATCTCAATAATCCACATAATTTAACATGTTGGATGTCTGAACCATTTACTAATCATCATCAGAATGTAACGGCTATACTACGTTTGGGAAAAAAATATGAATTAACATATATTAGTTTACAATTTTGCGATATGAAACCTGATTCAATGGCTATATTGAAAAGTATGGATTATGGTGAAACATGGCATCCATTTCAATATTATTCTAGTCAATGTCGAAAAGTTTATGGACGCCAGAATCGTGCAGCAATTACAAAAGCCAACGAACAGGAACCATTATGTGCTGATTCAAATACTGAACCGATATCAGGATCACGTGTAGCATTCAGTACATTGGAAGGCCGTCCATCGGCATATGATTTTGATAATAGTCCAGTATTACAAGATTGGGTTACAGCTACCGATATTAAAATTGTTTTTAACAGGTATGTACACAGAGAATATACCTGTTCATCATCATCATGTTTTGTTTTTTTTTTCAATATTTTAATAATAATAATGATGATCATATATTTTTTTCAAATAGACTAAGTACAATGGATTCACCATCGCCATCAATACAAAATGATCAACCATCCCATGAAATTAAATTTTCGGGCAAATCGAATGAAAATGATGACGACGACGATGATGATGATGATGTTGATGCTGATGAAGATGATGATGTTGATGGTGGTGATAATAAGGATAACAACAACAACAGCAGCAATAGAACGAAAATAAATCCGGTTGGCGGCAACGATGATAGTGGAGCACTAGCAGATAGTATATTTTATGCTGTATCCGATCTGGCTGTTGGTGGTCGTTGTAAATGTAAATTCAAATACATTTTATATATATTTCATAAATGATACGTATTTTTATGGATACAAAAAAAACGATGATAATAATCATCATCATCATCTTAAATGGTTTTCATCATCATCATGATTGTTTTATAGTCCGCCTACCTTGTTTTTTTTTTTAATTTTCTATCCATTTATTCATTCGTTCGTTCGTTCGTTCGTGTGTCAGTCGATCAGTAAAGTCATGATGATAGTGATAGGAATAATTAATTTATATGTACATGTTACATAAGTTTTTTTTCGTGTCTCTATATTATATGTGTAACAAATATTTATTCCCTTTTGTTGTTTCTTTATCTTTGATGTATGTTCATAATAATTCGTGGCTTAAATTCAACATTATTGGACGATTCTCATTTTTTTTTCTTTATGGCAAAATCATCTGATAACAAAATGTTTTTCTTCAAAAGGCAATGGTCATGCTTCAAGGTAAGGATGATTTTTTTTCTACTACAAAGCTATTCATTATAATATGTTAGAAGAATTGAAAATTGTGGTGGCCAAAAAAAAATGTTGCTCCCATTTATTCGATAAAACTCTTTCGAATTATTATTTTTTTTTTTTTTGGCAAAAATAACATTACAATCAATTATCTAATCAATTCGAATGATTTATAGAGAGACATGTGTGATGTGACCATAATTTAATTAGGAAGTTCATGAAATTGGATGAATGAAATGGCCATTTGTTTGCATTTTTTTTTTTTTTTTTGATTGCTCATAATTTTATTCCATTTTTTTTTGTTGTTGTCTGAATATTTCAGATGCATCGAAGATAGTGAAGGTCAATTGATATGCGATTGTAAACATAATACAGCAGGACGTGATTGTGAAAAATGTAAATCATTTTATTTTGATCAACCATGGGCTCGAGCCACATCACAAGAGGCATTGGAATGTCAACGTAAGTGTATATATATTCATTCATTTGTTTAATTATTTTTTCCATCAATTTTTTTTTCACACATTTTTCTCCTTACCTTATTGATACCATTGACCTTAATCATTTTGCATAATTTTTGATAAGAAAAAATTTTTTTTTAGATTCTAATAGATAGAATTTTTTTGTTCTGTACAAAAATTAAGTCAATATGAGCTTTTTTATTATTATGATTATCATTTAGATTATGATATTTTGACCCTGTCATTTTTTAATGACAAATATAAACACTCGAAAGATTTACCATGATGATTTTCACAGAGAGAGAGAGATAGAAAAAATACACAGAAGTGACAGAAAGAAAAAAAAAGTTCACGCGTGTACATATTATATTGACCTACCTCGGAGGTGTTGGATAGAAAGAATTTTCATTTTTTTTTTGCATTTGCATTTGCATTTAAATTTTGAAGCCAAACAGTCTCTATCATGTTGTTTTTGATGATTGTAAATTGAAAAAAAATGAAAAAAAAACTTTCAGGTCATTTTCATTTTCAGGGACAGGTGTGCCTGTATTGCCACCTTGACATACGTATACGTGTGTATACATGTGTCAAAAGTCGGAATCTTTTTTTTCAATTTGAATTTAAGCTTTGTTTGCTTATTTCATTGATTTTTTTTTCTCTCATTCAATTTCAATTTATTGGCAAGAGTTAAACCGATAAATTCATACTACATTCATGATAGTTATGAGAGTGAGAAAAATGATCAAGAGACCGCCAAAGTACGTTATCGCGGTACGGTAATAATAATGAATTTATTTCTTTTATGAAAACCCAATTTTCTTTTCAACAATAAAGTTCTCGTTTGAATCTTTGATATGTTTTGAATCTTTGATTTTTTTTAAACAAAAAGAAATAGCCAGAAAATGAATAAATTGATCATCATTATCAAATAATCGATTGGATAGAGAAGAATAATTCAATGATAATGAAATGTGAACAATATGCGATTGATTCATTGCATTCATCGATGTTCATTTCATTTTGCATTTTTTTCAAATTCTCGTTATTCAGTGTTTAGTTATTTCTATATCTTTAGTTTTAGCTGTTTTTTTTTTGATTCGTTTGGAAATTAATACAAATTCTCAAATGTGAAGAATGATTCTCAATCGATCCCTAGAGAAAGACAAGCTATCGCATTTGTGTGTGTGTGTGTGTGTATAAATGCGAATCTATCTTCGTTTATTTATCTCTTTTTTTCACTGTAGACAACAACAACAACAACAACAACAACAAAAAATGAATAGTTTCTCTGTTATGAATCGATGGCGACGATGAGTAGTATTGGGAATAAAAAAAGAAAAAAAAGAAAATACGTACAAATAACAAGTGAACATCAAAAAAAAAAAAAAAAAAAAATGGTAGTGTAATTTTATGTCGCACACATTACATTATATCCTGCTTATCATCAGTTGTATCAACATGATTGCAAAAAAAAAAATTTCGTGCATTGTATCCATGAATCATGTACATCATCTTGCTGCTCAATTCTCTATTGAATCATTTTTCTTTCCATTTTTTTTCATAGAATAAAGGTAACTTCAAAAAAAAGGGAAGAAAAATAATAGAATTGATGATAGATGGCTAAAACTACTTAACGGTAGCATTTCTGTTTTCTCGTCCTTTCCAACCAACCCCCCTTTCACGATTCTTTATCACTTGGAACCAATCCGGAATCCATTTGAACAACGAATAATAAAAAACAATTACAACGACGACAAAAAATAATTTTCCTGTTGTTGTTGTTGTTGTTGTCGGCAAGCAATTTAAAAAAAAAATCTAGAATAAATATGATCAATATCAGAACAACAACAACAACAACAAAAAATGAAAAAAAAATTTAAAGTTACATAATGTGAAATATCGAATGTTTAATAACGTGAAATAAAAAAAAACACAAGAATTTCAAACAAAATGTGAATGAAAACAGAATTTTGGCAGCCACCGAAAAAAAAATAATTAATGTATATTTTGAACACACACACACACACCCTCACTATATTTTTGATTTTAGAAAATGTTCAAAATGTGTATTTTTTTCCTATGAAACAAAATATCCCGCATCTAGCTATAATGGTAGATTTTTAATTCTCATTCTCGTTTTTTGTTTTTGTTTTTTTTTTTTTTGGAATTCATCGATGAATAGCTAGTGGTTGGTTGATGATTCTTGAGACGAATTTTCTCTCTCTCTCTCTCTCTCTCTCTCTCTCTCTCTCTCTCTCTCTCTCTCTCTCTCTCTCTCTCTCTCTCTCTCTCTCTCTCTCTCTCTCTCTCTCTCTCTCTCTCTCTCTCTCTCTCTCTCTCTCTCTCTCTCTCTCTCTCTCTCTCTCTCTCTCTCTCTCTCTCTCTCTCTCTCTCTCTCTCTCTCTCTCTCTCTCTCTCTCTCTCTTTCTCTCTCTCATCTCATTTCATTCGAGTTCATTGAATCATTCGATAGAGTGGTAATTTGTATTAATAATTGAAAACAAAACAAAACAAAAAAAATACTACCAATAAGATGAGAATGATGATGAAATCTAAATTATTGAGCATTCGATTTTTTTTTTGGATATTTATAGAAGAAAAAATTTGTTCACACTCTTCTCGTATATTATATAATATGATATGTGTTGTGTTTACGAATGTTATTTTCCAATTTAGTGAAATGAAATTAAATGAAAAACAAAATTTTTTTTCTGGAACAAATGATGATGATGATGATGGCAGTTAAAACGACTTTTTTTTCTATATTCAGTCTTTCAGTTGGGGTACTTAATTTAATAGACTTGATTTTCGTCAGGAATGTGGCGGCACCAACCACCATCATCATCGGTATTTGGTATCTGTATCGGTATTTTTTGTTGTTGTTGTTGATTTTAGTAGCAATTTAGTATGGTATATATATGTGGATTCTGGAATGAACATTATTTCAATAGCTTTAAAAATGAAATCACGTAGAATATAATATATTCTGTGGAAAGAAAAAAAAAGAAAAAATACATTCACCCATTCAATTCACTCCTTACAACAACAGAAAAAAAACATTTCTCATCGAGAAGCAAAATAAATCAAAATCTTTCATGCGAGAATAAATTTTTATAAGCAATTATATGTGATGAAAAAATGTTCTAAAACATCTAAAATGTACTAAGGCAAGAAAATTCCCCTTTTGGAAACATACACACACACACAGACACAGAAAGATCAGATTCCAAGATTCCAATGTTTTATGAGGTAAAGAATTTATTCTCCATGTTTGTTTCTCACCATTGTTTTTCGGTAGCAAGATTGGTTGCAAGATTCTTTTATTCATTCCTATATCTTGATACAATAACCTTAACAAATAAACAAACAAAAAACAAAACAAAAATCGATTTTGCTGTTGTCGATTCCGAATTTTAATTATGTTAATCAATCATTAAATTGCCTTCTATTCCCTCATATACTTATTTTTTTATGTATCTCAAAACCATATTTTATTATATGACAACGGTGGTAAATAACTATCACTATCATAGCTTGTAACTGTAATCATCATGCACGAAAATGTCGTTTCAACATGGAACTTTATAAATTATCCGGACGTAAAAGTGGCGGTGTTTGTCTAAATTGTCGACATAATACGGCTGGTCGTCATTGCCATTATTGTAAAGAAGGTATGTATCACTATACCCACACACACACACACACACACACACATCATCGATTTTGGATCACTTCCCCTGCATTCGTTTTTTGTTTTGTTTTGTTTGTTCGATGATTTATTTTCGTTTCATTTGGTCTGGCGATCGTTTGATTTTTTTTTTGGTCTTTTTTATGATCTGTTATTATTTTCTTCGGTATGTGTGTGTGTGTGTGTGTCCTCTGTATCACACACACACGGGAGATTTGACAATATACCGTTTTTTCTTTCCTATTTTTCTTACTATTATTCTGTATACAAATAGTTTACGGCCCATAGTTTGATCTACCATAGTTTTTTTTTCTTTATTCTATTTCATTGTTTGGCTATTGTCTATTGTCAATGTGTGTGTGTGTGTGTGTGTGTGTGTGTGTGTTATTTATTCAAATCATCAATTTAATCATTTATTCCCCGTAGGCTATTATCGTGATTCAAGTAAGCCAATTTCGCACCGTAAAGCTTGCCGAGGTAAGTGTGGTCTATATATACGTATATTTTGTTTGTTTTTATCATCATCAAAGAAAAAAAAAATTATTGATCAACTATCCAAACCAAATGATGAAATAATTTCTTGATTGATTCAAATTTGTTTTGTAACACACAGCATGTGATTGTCATCCGGTTGGATCAT
The DNA here is from genome assembly GCF_024713945.1 of Dermatophagoides farinae. Taxonomy (NCBI): domain Eukaryota; kingdom Metazoa; phylum Arthropoda; class Arachnida; order Sarcoptiformes; family Pyroglyphidae; genus Dermatophagoides; species Dermatophagoides farinae. The sequence continues at coordinate 5,753,616 of NC_134678.1, forward strand.
CTGGCCGTACTTGTAATATTACTAGTGGACAATGTCAATGTAAACCTGGTGTTACCGGAACCGGATGTAACCGTTGTGCTAAAGTAAGTTGTCTACTATGTTGTTGTTGTTGTTCGGTAAAATATAAAATTCAAATTTTTTATGATTTTTTACTCCCACGCACAATAATAAATATATATAAAAATTCAGGGATATCAACAATCACGATCACCGATTCAGCCATGTATAAGTAAGTTGATCACGTTCAAATATAAAGCATATTGATTCTTGATTCATCAAAATCATTTATAATTTATTTATTGGTGTTTGATTCATGGCAGAAATTCCACAAAGTAATGAAATAAATTTCATATCTAGTGAAACAAGTCAAGAGGATGAAGAATCAACATCATGTAAGTTAATTATATAACTTAAAAACTTTTAAATTTTCGATTGAATTGTATTTTTTTTTCTTTTTTCTCAAAAAAAGCCGAAAACAGTTGTCTCGAATGTCGGTTATCCACGAAACGGATCAATATGTTGAAATATTGTAGCAAAGATTTCGGTAAGTGTGCATGCACACAAACTATCTCTGTCTTTGTGTGCATGTGTGTGTGTTTGCTTTTGTTCGATTTGTTGTGTGACATTAATCTGTTTATATAAATGGAAAAATTGATTTAGCTATCCAAGCAAATGTCATTTCACGTGAAACCATTGGTGATTGGATACGATTCACAATACAGATTGGCCATGTGTTTAAACATGGAAATATTAGGCTGAAAAAACCGATCGACTATCTATGGGTGCCAATGGCAGATTTTTCTTGCAAATGTCCAAAGCTCAAGATCAAACATACATATTTAATACTCGGTAAGTGTTATAAGTGTTTTTATTTGTGTTTTATTCACATTTCATTCAACAATCAAAGTATAAACCATCATTGACCTAATCATTTCGAATTCAATTTTTTTTTCCAATATAAAAGGCACATATCAAAAAGAAACGTTACAAAGTTACCGTTTGATTGCCGACCGTAATAGTATTGTCATCGATTGGGGTGATGAATGGCATGAACGTATTCGACGATTCCAAAAACGACAGCTTAAAGGCAAATGTAAAATGGAGCTTGAATAAAAATGCATTAATGGATGGATAAATGAATGAATGAATTTTAAATGATATCAGGAGAAGATTCGAAACAATTCGAACGAAATAAATGAACCAAATAATTTTTGTAAAATCAAAAAAAAAAAAAAAAATAGAATCAAAATACCTTTGCCATCTACCGGTAGATCGAACAACAATTTTTCATTCCTTTTTGGATAATTTTATAAAAAATCATCGTAGTTATTAATCATAATAAAAAAAAAAAAAAAAAAAAAAAAAAAAAATAGAGATCATCATCGCAATCGAATGATTAGATCAATCAGCTTTCTTATCATAATCTATCTTTCTTTCCCAATTTTTTTTTTTTTTTTTTTTGATAATAATTGATATCAACACTCAACATGCACATCCAAAATATAATAATAAACACCCATTTATAATTCGAAATGTTGTCCACACACACACACACACACATTATAATTATTGTCTAATGTATAATCCACTATTGAATACAATTTTTGATTATAATTTAGTGCCATAAATTTTTTTTTTGTTTTTTTTGTTTGTGGATTAATACTCTTGATTTTTGAATTGAGAGATGATAAAACAAATTACATTCAATGACAATAAACAACAAATATATGTGTTGTTAATATGGTTTGATTTGTTTATTCTTTTTTTTTTTGGTGTTTCCGTTTCATTTATAGTACTGGATCTGTTTTATTTTTTTTTTTTATTTACTATGTGTGATACAATCCACATCATCATCACTATCATTAAGTTGATTGTTAACATTTATTACAATGATAATAATCTTATCAAATGCTATAAAAATGTTCTACTAATACAAATATCTATTCAAGAGATGACTCAATCAATGTTGAATAGGAGAAAATCATTATAAAACTATCAGCACCGGAAATTTTCAACATCATCAATAATGCAATCAAATTTTCTATTAGTAGATTACCTGAAGAATCTTACCTATTTTCATAGTTTATTTATTTATAACAATATCGATGATTCATTCACTCATCATTACCATTAATTTTTTTCCACCATTTTCATATTTTATTTTAAAAGCATTTGGGTTAGAGAAAAAAAATCAGTTAGATTTTTGTTTTGTTTTGTTTTCAATTTCATTGGTGATATTATCTTCTCACAATCTTTTTTTCAGCTACGTTTTTATGAAGAAGTATATTGAAGGTTGTCTGGTCGTTGTCGTCGTCGTCGTCGCGGTGGACTTTGTAAATTGTCGACATATATACAACACATGATGCAATACACTAGTTTTTTCCACATACCAATAAAACACTCGAATGATGATCAACAGGTAGTAGTCGTCGTCATCATCATCGTCATTATTTCTTATTTACATTGAGTTGCATCCTTGCCTATCCGTATTCATTCACCTTTCAAGTAATAATCATTATTATCTCATCAGAAATACATCAAACATCAAACAATTTGACAGCATTGTTCGGGTTTTTTTCTTTCATATTTTACATTGATTTTGTGATTTCGTTATTTTCATTACTATAGTAAGAAAGACAATGTAATTTAAAGACCTCAATTTATTGCAAATGCCTCTCTCTCTCACTTTATCTCTCATTACTAATTGGATCATCATCGACACTTGTTGCATTATTGATTTGATTTGCAATACGAATAATAAGAATATTATCAAACTGATTTTTGTTTATTTGTCTGTGTTATTTTTATGATTCATTCAACAAGTTCTAATCATCAATCGCTCATCTAATTATTAAATGTCAAATATGCATCATTCTCGACAATTATTGTGTGATATTGGTTCGGTTAAAAATTGGCAACGTGTTCAAACTCTTGGATCGGGAACGTTTGCCACCATCACCTTATGGGTGAATAAAGATACCGATGAACGTATTGCGTTAAAACAAAATTACATGGATGTTGAAAGATATAGTAAAAAACAAATGTAAGTAACATTTTGTCTATAGTGTGTATTGATTTTTTATTTATCCATTTCTCATGAATGACTATAGAACTTATTACTACGAAAGATGGCAACAAGAAATTACATTCATGAAACAATTAAAATGCGAAAACGTCGTAAAAGCATTGGAATTGCCCAAAGAATTCAGTAAATTATCATTGGGGATGCCCATTTTAGCGATGGAATATTGTAGTGGAGGAGATTTACGAAAAGTATTGAATGAACCAACAAATTGTTGTGGTTTGAGTGAGAAAGAAGTGAGACAAATATTAAAACAAATCTCATCGGCAATTAATTGTCTACATAATCTCAATATTGTTCATAGAGATTTGAAACCGGAAAATATTGTTCTGCAACCATTGCCTCATGGTAAAATTTTATATAAATTAACCGATCTTGGATATGCCAAACAATTATCAGAAACAACATCGGCGAATTCATTTGTCGGCACGTTTGAATATTTGGCTCCGGAACTTTTTCCTAAACATACCATATACATCATCAGTGGATAATTGGAGTTTTGGAGTGATTGCATATGAAATCATTACTGGAAGAAGGCCATTTTTACCTAATCATCCTGTTACCGAAGTATTAGAAGCAATAAAGAAGAAAAAATCTGACGATATTTGTACAGAAATCGATGAAAGAGGAAATTTTTATTATTCAAAAGAGATATCACAGCTTAATTACATTAGTAGTATTTTAAAAAGTGATTTAGAAAAGTGGTTAAAGGTAAGTGAAAGCATCTAAATATTTATTGATCATAGAATAATGAAATAATTTTCAAAATTTTAGACTGTTCTTCAATTTGATCCTAAAAAAAGAGGCGGTCGTGATGCATTCAAAGAAATTAAACAAATTGTTAACAAATTCAATGTACAGATTTTCTCAATCTTTTCATATGAAACATTTGCCTATGAAATAACCGAAGAAACACATATAGATGATTTGAAAGAGAAAATATTTGCATCATCCAATATAATACCGGCAAATCAATATTTGTTTTTCCAAAATGGTGATCTTCTTAAGGAAAAAATTGGTCAACAAATTATTCAAACATGGTATACACCGAAAAGTTGGTTCGACCGATATAATCCTATCACAATCAATATGTTTGATTATTCAAAAGAAGTAAATTATCAAGAATTTTATAAATTTCTTTGTTTACCAAATCGAGTCGAAATGATGTTGATGAATTGTGATCAAACAGCAGATTATGATGAATTAAAATTTACTTGGCGAAGTTCAGTGTTTGTTGCTCGTCAAACGGTAGCAAAATATCGATTTGTTCATGAAACATTAAAAAGTTGTATACTTAATGCGATCACAATGTTTAATCGGCTTCAGAATGAAGATGCAATGTTATACAATTCATTGAATCAAATGTTTTCAACAATTAATGCAATGGAAAAATTATTAAAGAAAAATTATTTGAAATTTTCAAACACTGAAGAAACTAATGATGACGTTAAGGACAGTAATCATATATCATCATCATCATCATCATCAATATTTATGAAGCTCAAAAATCTTCATGATTGGCGTAATAACATTTACATTTCCGGTCACTTTGAACGTAATGGACAAATTGTACCTAAATTCGACAAAGAAAAATTCATGTTTGAAGATTTTTTTCAATCACCCAGAAATTGATGAATCATTAATGAACAAATATGTTGACATACAAAAAGCTTACGATATGTTACGAAAATTGAAAAAAGATGAATACAAAAAATATGCATCGAATAATTTAATGGTCAAATTACTTTGTGATATTTTTAAACTAGTCGAAACATTGATGAAAAAAATGTTTTCATTGCTATCGATTTTGATTTCATTCATCAGAAATATCCGTAATCAACAACGAGATTGTCAACGAATCAAAATAGAATTGGATAAATGGAAAACAAATGAGCTTGAAGAATTACAACAAATGATATTCAGAAAAACATATCATGAATATCCTAGTTCAACTGAATCATCTACAGAATTTCTAGCATCACAAGTGATCAGTTTGGATGGATGTAAGGATTCAATTAATCGACAGATTGAAATATTATCCGAATTTGAACGCGAAAATTCACAATGGCAATCTAAAGCATTTGTATTCGAGTCATTAGAATTTAAAGATTTTTTGTTTTAATATGAAAAATTTAAAATCTTGAATATAAATTCATTTTGATATTTAAATTCGAAAGACAGTATTAGCTGTAATAAAATTTATAAAAAATTTATCAAAAGATTATAAAAATAATTTAACATTGACAAAATTTATAACTGCAACAAGGTTGAAGCCATGGTTTCCATATGGAATTGGCAAAAGAAAATTGTGATTCAATATTCGTTGAATTTTTCAACGACATTTCATGTCTTTGGACTGCTTGATTAACTATTAACAAAATTCGTTGACGTCTTTCGTGATTGGAGATGGGCATCATTTCCGATGGATCTTGAGCAATATTGAATAAAAGAGGAGGATCATGATGAACAACCCATTTCCCATAACACATGCAAACGAATGGACATTTATCTTCATTTGGTTTATATAGAGGTGTGTAAAAATATACTTTCCATACATGATTATTGTCTTCAATGTAACGAACACCATGCAAATAAGTGCCACAATAATGGAACATAAAATCATGTGGACTTGAGTCATTTTCACCCCTTAATAATGGAAAAAATGTTACGACCATCAACAATCCGATCTTTGGGTAAAGTAAGATTTAAAATAGCAGGTATAGTGGCAAAAATATCCATTTGCATAGTGGCAGCTGAAATCGTTTTATTTGCAGGAAACATACCAGGCCACATTACAGCAGTAGGAACACGAATTCCACCTTCCATGGCTCCATGACCTTTGCCACCACGAAATATTCCATTTGAACCACCTTCAGGATTACCATTAAGATCAACTTCTTCTAAATGAGCACCATTATCACTACTAAAATAAGTAAATGTTTTATCCAAAATGTCAAGTTCTTTCAGCAAATCTAGCATTTGTCCAACACCTTCATCTAGTTCGAGAACACAATCTCCATATTTACCAAAATGGCTTTTGCCTTTGAATTCATCTGATGGTTTGTGTGCTAACCAAATATCGAATCGAATTATATTAACTTAAACCTTATAGAACTATAAATCGATTATTATTACCTGTATGAACTTTTATAAAATTGAGCATGACAAAAAATGGCCTATTTTCTTCAGTTACATTCCTTATGAATTCACTAGCTTCATCTGTTAATCTTCGGGTTATTCCTTTCAATTGAGTGGGTTGCTCGATTAATTCATTGTTTCGATAAAGTACACTATTCAAAATGGTAATATTTTTCTGAAATATAACAACCAAAGCAGGAAGAATGATTGATAACAATATGACAAAGATAGATAGTGCTGACCAGTTTCGTTTTGTTCTTATAATTATCATACACCCAATTGTGATACCCAACAATGAGATACTTGTTAGCAACAAGTATAAATTCGGAAAATAGGAAAGTACAACACTTTGACCATCATCGCCAAAATCTTTTAAATTAGTCAACGGAATGCCAAAAAAATGATCAAAACCATGATTGTTTGGATGATGACAATTGTCATCTAATTTTGAACAATCCTTTCCCAGATGCCATTTACCGATCAATGCCGTTCGATAATCACTTTGTTGTTTTAATAGCTTCGCAATGGTTAATTCATTTTCGGGTAAACCTCCCGATGAACCGACAAATAGAAAAACACGATTTTTGCCTTTCGCCGTCATCCCTAACAAGTTTTCCGAATTGAAAATTTGATTATTACAGTGGAAATTGACAATTACCATTTCGAATTGGATAGCGTCCAGTGAGAAATGCAGATCGGCTTGGTGTGCAAACTGATGCTGCACTCAGATGTTGGCTAAGTATCAGACCAGCTCTACCTATTCGATCAATGTTTGGCGTTGAAAGACTGTGATTACCAAGTAAACTAAGGTCCCCATAGCCCATATCATCTGCCATCATCAATAAGAAATTTGGTCGGGATACATTTGTATTCGAAACACCAACAACTACTATCGACCATGTGATGATCACCTACATTCAATTTTAATTTTATAACTTATTTAATTTATACAATAAATTTTTTCAATAAATGAATTATAAAATGTCATGAGCTATCGTTCTTATCTAATTCTAATGATGATTATAATTACGATGAAGCGAAATGTTTATCTAGAATATCTTGAATAACATTTTTGGATTCTGGCCGATGAATTTTATCGTCAAATTCTGCACCAATGGCCCACAATGTTTCGATATCATAGAATTCACGTGTTTTTTCCATAAACACATGAACAATTAAATTGTTAAGGTCAATCAATCGCCAATCATCACTTTTGTCAATCAGATCAAGAAATGGATCTTGATGATTTTTTTTCATCTTGTAAATCTTATTCAATATTTCTACGAATGTCTATGAAATAAAATTTTATTTTTATCAATTGCATTGATTAAATGAACATGACTTACTTTCAAATGTCTTTTAGACATGGCTGTACAAACGATCATGTAATCACAATATTTTAAAGATTTTGGCACTTTGATCACAACAATGTCTTGCAAATTTTCTTGACGTAATAAATCTACCATTTCGTTAAGATCAAAAACTCCGGTACGACCTCTTTTTAGATCAAAATTTTGCCGTCTCATATGCATTTTTCTTTGTTCTTTTTGTTTTTGATTAAACATAACATCAACATCATCAAATATTATATCAGCATCTTCATCGTGGAATTTTTTGTACCGTTGTTCCATAATCATTTTTGAATTTGGAATTGATTTTTTCATCTCAGAATCATCAAGATTATCATTGTTATTGATTGGTGAATTCGAGCTATCATTCAACTTTTGATTTGTCATACAAATATTTTTAGAGAAATTGGTTATACTTGCCTGAATAAAATGTTTACGAAAAAGAATGTGACGAAAACATTGATTTTGGATCATTTTGAAGCGTTAATAAATCAAAAAACGAAAAAAGAAAACTGTGTATATCACTATCGAACTATGCAACAATTATCATGATTTTTATTTTGATTTGAAATAATAAAAGCATTCTTTTGCTGCTAAGTTTACATAGCAACAATGGAATGAGATGCATGCATGCATGCACAAAATATTGTGATAATATGATCAACACATCATCACAATTCATATATTTTGTTATGAATTGTTAAAGCAATGATGAAACACAAAGTTTTATTTTATCTATAGAAAATTCATTTTGATATATTTCATTGTAAATCCATTCATTGATTAGTAATTGTAATTATTTACGGGAAATTTTTTTTTTCATTTTATAAATACAAATACAAATTTATTTTTAACAATATAAAAATCCACAATTACAAATACGTAGATTCAAGTTTTTTGACCTTTTTTTCATTTGAAAATTGATCAACATCTTTACAATGAATTATTAGTACAAATGGAACTAAGTGGTAGATTGTTGATTTTTCGTTTCATCTTTGTGTTCATCACTAATTACACCTTCACGTTCGAAACGCAATTCTTCTTCAGTAGGCGGTTCCGGAACCGGATCTCGTATAAATGTTTTAAGTATGGGATCTTTTGGTGGCATCCAATCTGGTATAATTTTAGCATGTAAACGCCAACGGCCATTATAATCGGAGATATTTTTTTCGAAAACAACATATTCAAGAACATCTTTGACTATAGCATCACTACCATACATTAGATGACCAAAACGATCGTAAATGGCTAAAATTTGTCTGGTATTCAGTCTCAAAGTAATCTGGGCAAACATGTTTGTTTTTTCGATCAATGATTGCGTTCTGATCTGTATTACATCTGGTATATCATTAGATTTGATAAAACTCCATTTGATTGTTTTCAAATCTCGTTGAAATGTCATTATCGGATAAGCAAATTCAGTGACATAATCTAAAAGTTTTTCCTTTTCATTCGATGCTAATAACTCATGAGCTTTGATGTAGATGTCTTGAGCTTCTTCAGCAAATGTAGGCAAATCGAAATTATCTTCATAGGATTTAATTTTACGTAAGGCCATAAATGATGAAGTTTTTTGCTTAACATGTGTGGCTTTCTGTGTTACTCCCTGGAATGGATATTTGTATAATAGAAAAAAAAACATTTATAAGTATCGAACCGGATTTGTAAAAAATCAACGATGGCAACGTACCGTTTTGGAAAGTACAGAGAATTTACCATCACCTTCAGGTGGAACATATGGATCGAGTACACCTTGTGTGGTTGTAACAACTATGGGTTTTTCTTTATACTTTTTTGGTGGAGCGATGCCTTTTTCTTTCAACCGTGAAACATATTCTTCCGGCGTCAATTTAGTATCAGATTGGATTCGCTCAAAATCAGGTAGTTCTATTTTCAAAACTTTTTTTGCTCTAGCTTTTCGCCATTCACCTTCGATGCCAACATTCCATGGTTTAATATCTCGAGCATGATATATTGATGCCAGATGAAATGATCGTACGGAATTGAATGTACTGGTAAAATTTTTCAATAACATCTTTAATCTTTAATCACGATATTAATCATGAATTTGAAAAACTTGAAACAATCCAAAACAATCACGTGATTCTGATGGTGCTTGGTGCACATTTCGTACTCTCATATATGAATCAATTGCATCATAAATCAATTTGATGATGCACGCAGTAAAATATTTTTACTCAATTCTTGAATCCATTTGGTTTAGTCTTTTGTTTTTTATTGAAATTCTAAATATCACGATGAATATCATCTATAAATCCCCTTTTGATCGACAACATAAAGTGTTGGAAGCGAATAGAAATGGAATTGTTCCTATTGATGAATTAAAACGTCTCATCTTGCTCAAAGAGGTAATTTTTTATTTATGTCAAAAACCATTAAATAATTTACAATTAATCTAGAATCTTCCTTCTTTATCAATCGATTTCGATGTATTTCGCAATGGAAAGAAAATTGTTGATAACTTGAATCTTGATGGAATTGATATCTTTATTCAATTATTCATACCGATTCCAGGTGGTAAAGGTGGTTTTGGTTCCATGCTTCGAGCAATTGGAGCTCAGATTGAAAAAACAACAAACCGTGAAGCATGCCGTGATCTTAGTGGTCGACGATTGCGAGATGTAAACGAAGAAAAACGTATCAAAGAATGGATAAAAAAACAAGCAGATCGCAAAAAAGAAGAGGAGAAAAAGAAGCGTGAAAAATTAAAACAAATTGCCGAAGGAATTATCGCACCTAATTGTAAATATGATGACGCTGATTTTGAAAAATTTCGTACCGAAATTCCCGACATTATTGATGAATCAATTACGCAAGGTTTACAAAAGCAACAAAGTTCTAGCAAAAGAAAATTGGAAACAGAAAATTCTATCGATGATTCATCATTAGATAATCGTGACCAAAGTGATAAATCAAAAGATAAATCACCAATTTCCTATACCTACAAAAAAATTGGCAAAAAAGCATGATCTTTGGCTAGGCGTAGATATCTCAGATTCAGATGATTCTGATCAAGAAGAAACGCTTGTTGAAAAAATATAATTTATTACACACATACACAAGTACTCAAAATTGACATTCAATCATAATGAATGATGACAGAAAAAATAAACAATTTTTTTTCTTTTACCATCACGACGGACAAACATCGCATCCAATCAGTAAGAAGATATTTTTATTTTTTTTACACTCTAATAATGAGGTCATTGTGTCAACCCAAACAAAATGAAAAATTTTGTTTGATTTGATCCAATGTTTTCTCGAATGTCACTACCATCATCACCAACACAAATTGTAATCTTGTCTTCAACATATATATTCACAATAAATTTTTATCATATACAATAGGATGAAATTTTCTTAACAAATATATCATATTATTCGATTCTTTTGTATAATAACATTACTCAAATTTCTAAAAAGGAATTTCTTTGTATTTATTTGACCAATATGAGATGTGTATATTTTCAAATTATATAAGAATCACTTGTTCCATTCAACTATAGAATTACATCAAAAAAAAAATAAATAAATAAATTTCCATGAACTATTTTCATCATTTTTTTTATTTTAAATAAAATAACTTTCCTCAGAATAATCATTGTCCAATCATAACCATAGTTTGACTTACTAGACTAGATACAATCGATCGACTATAGTATTATACATTCATATACATCAAAAATTTCTTCATACATCATGATCATCATCACCATATTTAATCTATATAAATTTTTTGTTTTGTTTTGTTTGTTTGTTTGGATTACTTGCTTTTTGCAATTTTTTGTTTCTTTGTTGAAAATTTTGATCATCATCATTTGACTTGTTTTGCATTATTCTTATATGCAAGAGTTATTCCAATTGTATTTTTTTTACATTTAATATGTTTGTTGGTTCCAGTATTAAATAGTGCAAATATTGTTTATGTGCATGAGTTTTTGGATTCTTGCTTGAAGCATTAATCGAAGCGAATAAGGAGTGTGTGTGTGTGTGTGTGTGTAAATGAATTCCAATTGTGTGTTCCTATATAATGTATATTTGATAGATAAAAGGAATGAGATAAATTGGAAGAAGAAGAAGAAGAAGAAACTCAATTTCTTCGAATTCATATATTCGTGGCCGTTTTGTATATATATGCTCTAATCGCATATATTCCATGTCCATCCAATGTTCTGAGCACACGTATATATATCTTTCTCTCTTTTCAATTCTTTCATCACCATCACTCCATTCATTCTTTTTATCATTGGTTTTTTTTTTATTTGGAATATTATTGAATGTGAAATTTTTTACACATATACAAATACAGAAAGTCACTATATGTGTGTGGGTATGACAGGAAAAATATTTGAAAAAAACTCTCTCTCTCTCTCTTTATCTCTCTTTTGGTTTTATTATCGAATTGGATGATAATGATGAAAATGTATTGAATGTTGTTGTTTTTATTTCATCGTGGTCACCGTTTCTGTTGTTTGATGATGATTATGACGATGATGATGATCATGTTCTTAGATTGCTAATGTCTATGCTTCAGGCATAATCAATGTAGTCGTTTAAATTGGTGTGTGTGTGTGTTTGTGTATATGCGTGTATGTTAGTGTTGCCTTGAAAAGATCAAGATGAATTTTTTGTTCTCCTCACATTCTACGATGACAACAAAAACAACATCAAATACGAAGACATCGACAAACTATAGTGTTGATGATGATGATGGCAGTGATGATCATTTTGGAAAAGTTTCGAACCACTAACATTTGGTATCGGTTTAACTAAAGGCAAAGAAAAAAAAATTAATACCGACTGTTTATGATAATGGTTACTGGAAGATATACAGGTTGAAGCATTCGATCATCGACAGAACAGGACAGGATAGTAAAGTGAAAAAAAAAATCATACAAAAAATTATTAAAAATACGTATTAAAAAGAGAAACAAATATCATAGATAGATACTGTAATTCGAATGCTTCAAGAAGATTCATCGGATTCACATTCAGTCTGTGTCACTGTGTATGGTTGAAAACAACAAGAGGGAGTGCGAGTGTTTGCTTCAAAAAAAAAAAATATTTTTTTTTACCATCAATGATCATCATATGAGGATCATTCGACAAATTGAAAAAAAAGAGAGAAAGAGAGGCGCTTTCGATCATTCATAGATCAATTCTTCAATCATGCTGTAATAATACTGACGTGAATATTTGAATCAAGAAGAAAATTTTATTAGTTGATGATCATCTCAATCGTAGTAGATTGCTGCTGATATATTGGTTTATCCAAATCTAAATCCATTCTAAACAAAATATATTTCTTATGATGATTGAAACAAAACAACAAAATTCTATTAAAAATTTAATCTTTCTTCACATAATACAATTTTAATGTCCATGTTCACACCCACGACTAACATCGCCACCACCACCATCATCATCATCATCATCATCATCACATACATTCAACAATGTCATTTGCACTAAGATGTTCTTGCTGTTCGAATTCATCGAATGAATGACTAGAAGATCGGCAACAATTTGACGATTGAAACGAAGATCATCTCATCCTAATCGAAGGAACATTTTTTTTTTTTTTTTTTTTGAATAAAAATTGTTGAATGTGTGTTTGTGACACAAAACTTTTACGAATCAATGATAAGATTCAATGGTGCTTCTTCCTTTAAAGATATTTTTTTTTCTTCATTTCAGTTCATTCATTTTGATCATAGTATAGTGTCGTAGTAGTGTTGTTGCCGCCACCATCTTCTCCATTACAGTCGTAATCTTAATGAATTTTTTATTTATTTTTAGCGATCGATTTGAAAAAAAACGTAACTTAATGGAATAAAGAAGAAGAAAAAAGATTTTTCATTTGCGCCATTCTCAAATTGTTGTTGATTATAACACATTTAATATTAACTACGCTTGTTAATGTTGTCGATGTTGATTATGATGATGATGATGATGATCCAAACGTGAAACGTCGAACATTTTGTTTCTTTTCAATATTTCAATAAATAAACGAATAATAAATTCATCATCATCATCGTCGACGTTTTGTGTATCGAATTTTTTCACCCGTTTATTTTGCGGAAATATCAACGCCCATCAACAATTACCATTAATGTCATTTCCATCATCATCATCATCATCATCACCATCATTGTTACCATTATCATCAACATAAAACACATCATCGTGATCATCATCTCAATCACAGTATTTTTGTTATTTCTTTTTTTTTTGTATTTTGATTGTTGATATTTATCATCATCATCATCATCATAAATAATAATAACCATCACCGTCGATATATAAAATTTCATCATAAATCTTCACTTTGAAATTCTCAGTCCCTCCCAAATTCCAGTTTCCTGTGTATGTCTATTCTGTCTTTCAACGCACTCAAAAAGATACAAACAACCAAAAAAAAAACAAAGTTTGATGTGATTATTCATAAGAAAAATACTCTCCCTATCCATTCCTGCAATAGAATATACTATGGTACAACACAAACAAAAAAAACCGAATCATATTGAATTGAAACGAACCGAACCAAACTATAATAGAAGAAAAAAAATCATACGAAAAAAATGAATGAATGAACCACAACGCCCACAAACATTAATTCAATAATATTCGCTCAATGGATTTTTTTTATATGAATGAATTCACTTGTTCAGCATTATCATTATCATCATCATCATCATCATAATCATTATTATCGATTCAAATGATTCATTTTTCTTAATCATCATTCCAAAATAATCATTGTTGTCATCGGTTGTCTAAATGAATCATTTTTATTTGTTTTTGTTCTTTCACCCTAAACATTTATTTGTTCATTTGATTGATTGATTAAAATATTCGAATGTTTGCTTGACCTCTCAACCAAAAAAAAAAAAAAAAAAAATATAATAATAACAAAAAGAAAAAAAAAATAGTGGACAGAAATTAAAAATAAATTAAGCCCTAAAATCTGAAAAAATTGACAAACAAACGAAAAAAAACAAAATAAAAGAAACATAGTGACATAGTGACCATCAAATAGAATTATCATCATTATCCGTGAATAAATGGTGACAAACACAATTCGTAACACCATTGGTGCCTATTCATATATTGTTAAGTTTAATTCGGATTTTGTTTTTTTTGTGTGTCAGTCAAATTCTTTCAAACAATAATCCTTTCATAGGAATTTGAACAAAAAAACAAACAAACAAACAAACATTTCAACAACCAATCAACCGAATTTGAAGAATTTGTTTTCAACTAATTCTCTATATTTTATAAAATAATTAATACAAAAAAAACATGGGTTGTCCATTAAGCAAAAGTGGTGATGATTCGGATTCAAGGCGAAATAAAAATGCGCCCGATCCATTTAAAACAGAGGAAAATATTGGCAACAAAACTATTGATCCAAGACTACCATTGACTGTGAAACAAAAATTCAATTTATCCAAATCATGGAAAGGCATCTCCAGAGAGATGGAAATGACAGGCGTATTGATGTTTGTCAAGTAAGTAAATAATTTCTATAATAGCCCACATATGTGTGTGTGTGTGTGAAATAAAATAAAAAAATAAAATTTACAAATGATCTAATCTCTAATCAAATCGAACCATATCAATCAATTTCTCTCTTTTTTTTGTTTCCTGTCCATTTCCGGTTTTTTTCAATGCTAAAACAATAAAGACTGTTCGAAGAAACGCCAGATATATTGAATTTATTCACAAAATTTCAAGAACTCAAAACTAAAGATAGCCAAATGAAAAGCATGGAATTAGCAGAACATGCAACAAAAGTGATGGCCAATCTAGATGAAATGATCAATGGTCTGGATGATATGGATTATTTTTTTCATCATCTTCATAATTTGGGAAAATTCCATCGAAAGATTCCAGGATTTCAGAAAGAGAATTTTTTGGTGAGTCTCCCAATTTTTATTGATTTTTTCTTTTTTTTTTATTCAAAGTGTGATACAATGGAACCAAAAGAATTTGTTTTGTTCGGTGTTTAATGTTTTCAATTTTCAATATTCGATCAACAGTATATCGCAGCAACAATAGATTCTGTTTATTATTTCGTTTTTAAGCACCATTATTTTTACTTTTCTATAATATGACGTCAGACATATGTTGATCAATTCATTATAATAAAAATAGTGATCCATTTGTGTTAATGATTCAAGATCGATTTTGGAACGATGATCCATTTTTCAAAGAAAAAAAATGAAGAAGAAATTCAAGCGGAAATTCGAATTTCAATTTCCGCAGTAATTGTCCTTTTCTTACTGCAATATAGACTTGTTTATGTAGCTACCAAATAGGCTGTAATTTAGACCAATCGATTTATCAGAGCGAAATAAAGATTTAATTTGCTCGAAATTCGATCCAATCAATCAATAATCGATAAATGTTACCAACACCATTTGTTTGGGAAAACATACTAATTTATATTGTTTCTGTCGTTGTTTTTTTTTTCGTTTCCCAATCCGATTTCGATTTTTTTTTATCCAAATTTCATTTATACAGAAACTAGAGAAGCCATTCATCGAAGCGGTGAAGGAAGTACTACAAGAACGTTATACAGACAATATGGCTAACATTTATAATATAATCATCAAATTAATATTGCAAACAGTTGCCGAAGGTTTCGAAAAAGATTTTGATTAAACATGATTCTAAAACCTTTTTCCCTCATCTAATTCCAATCATCATGAACCTAAAAATAAAAGAAAAAAAACATTTGCCAAAATCCAGATTTTCCTTTGGGTGGGGTGATTGAAATCACAGAAACACAAGTCAAAAAACAAATCAATGCAATTCAATCCATCCATCTATCCATTACCAATCAACACATTATAAATGAATCAACCAATCTCCGAACGGATCAAGAATCGGAAAATGAAGTGAAAAAAATCTCGTGAAATTATGGCATTGAACGTATTTTAACATCAATGTGTCGGTTTTTTTTGTACATAAAAAAATTCTTATTTCTTAATTATTATTCTTATTATACTGTATTCTCTATGATTATTGATGATAATTGACAATAAAAATGTTTGTATAGAGTTTACATACGCACATACAAACAAACAAACAAACAAACAAATGTATTCAAAATTAATAATCGTTACAAAACAATTTATTTTTTCTGATGATCAACCCCATCGATAATGGGCATATGCTTTATTGCTCTCACATTGTCGATGCATATCTTGTTTTTTCTTGACCACTTTGCCTTGGTTATAAAAACAATCAATTAGCTCTCGAGCCATAATTTCTGGAAAAAATTGTTTCCGCGGTTTTGGCCTTTCGACAATCGTTTGGAATAGCCATCGCATGGCCAATTGTTCCGATTCTCTTTCACTAATGGGAAATGGTACTTGATAAGTGGCTCCACCACGTTTGACAGGTCTAGTAATCATTAATGGCATACAATTGGCTATGGCTCCATGAAAAATGACTAATGGATCACAAACGACTTCTTTTGATTGATCATCATCATCGCATCCATCATTATGGTTTCCGGAATTCAATTTTGTCAATTGAATTCGTTTAATAATCATAAATGTTTCACGCATTAACTCACGCATTAATACACGTTGACCTTTTCTAGTACCTCTAGTGATGAATTTAGTTAGGGTTTCATCATAAAACACTGAACATGGATAGCCTGGCCGAGCTGCTGGAATATCACGGTCACGAAGGTTCGAACATTCATCGAGGTTCATTCTTGATGCTGGAATCAATGGTTGGATGACCAATTGAGATTTTTTAACTGCCAAACTAGAGGCTTTTGAATTTCGAGCCACAGCGAAACGGATGATGTTTAAGAAGACCATGATGGTTCTAGAATTTCATAACTTTTTCAAATCGAAAACAATTTTCGAAAGATATTTTCAGCATGGCACAGCTGTTTTTCGTGAAAAGCATGTATTCTTCATTCTAGTTAGCGCCATCTAATTGAAAATTTTGAATTAAATTGCCACATGAGCCACGACATCCGTATAACAATCAACATTGTTAATTTTCAATTTTTTTTCCTTCAAATTCTCTCTTGGTCATTCGATTAATGATAAGATGCTTTTGACAAACAGTGAAACGGTAAGAGACCTGAAAAATATACAATTTTCTAATTACCATTTTCAATTCAGTTTCTAAGCGAAATGAGCAAACTCTTCTATACGAATCAAACGAATGGTGGTTCAATTTATATCACCATGAAACGTATAGATAATTCCAAAAAGCCAACACCACGAGCAGAAAAATTGAAAAAGAAAACGCAAGATAAATCTGTAACTGAACAACGAAAAGAATATAAGTGCCTGATTCGTGTGCATGATAACAAACGTAAAATCAGTACCATCGTTTCGGCAAAAGATGTAAATAAATTTCAACAAGCATATTCAAATCTTTTGAAAGGAAATCTTTATGGACTGAAAAAGAAAGATAAAAAGAAAGCGATGAAAAAATCCAAAGCAACACAATGATAGTGATGATTGTGGTTTTTTCTTCAAATTTTTTTTTTAAATTCCAGATTTCCGACATAATTTTAATCGATGTAAAGAATTGTTTTTGCGTGCCCAATTTATATATTATTAATAATGATTTTTCTGTTCAAATCATTTTCATATCATACAAATGTTCATTGCAATTTTCACATTTTTTTTTGAATGAATAAATACTTTGTTGGTGAAAAAATTGTATATACAGAAAAAGTTTAGAAATACTTCACGGTTCTTTTGTGTAATATACACGATAATATAGTGTTTTTGAACGCCAAAGTGAATATGAATTATCAAATTTTAAAAGATAGACGCCTTTACCAGGATAAACGTGATTGCCGGCAAAGACTTCTTCGTGTGAATCTCGTCGATAGATGGGAATGATTGCACTTATTGGAGGATGATCAACACCAGGGCGACATGATGATGGACGTGAATTAAGAACACGGTTTGTTCCTTTTTCAATATCATGTCCGGTGGTTGAAGGCTCTAAACAATAAATGATAATAAAATAAGATGAAAAAGAGAGGGTAAAAAATAAAAGACCATTCACCTTGTTCATCTTCTTCATCATCTTCACTTTCACTAAAATAAACTGAAACTTGACTATCAGGCGAAGAATTCCATTCAAAAAATAATCCAAAACCAATATCATAATTATCGGTGGCGAATTCCCAGAATATACAGCTTCCATCATCATGTGTTGGAACACGAATCGTAGCAATCTCGCCATGACCAACTTTTATAATACCATGGCCACCTTCAGCTTGAACCGAATCCTTGAAAGCGACCAAATCTTTTCGAGTCCACATAGATGCATTGCTTACTTGCCGCGACAATATACTTTCATCATCATCATCAGATTCTTCATCTTCTTCAGCATCTTGATCTATTTCATTCTGCATAGATGATGATGAATGTATCTCATCTATATTGTTATCACCGTTAGAAGATAATTTGCCAATATTATCGGCAACATTTGTTCCAGTATTTTCACATTGTAAAAGATTTCCGTTATTGACATCGGATGTATCGACATTGCATGATGGTAAATAATGGTTATTATTCGATTGTCCTTGCTGATCCATCGTCATTTGTTCTATATATTGTTGAAAATGTTGTTCTTGTAATTGTTTCACTAGCTGTTCTTGTAATTCAATACTGTCTGGGTATTGTTGCTGTGCGTATGTGGTAAATTGATTTATAGTTTGACGATTAAGCAATTCTTTAATCACAAGTCTATAAGTAGAAAAAAAATCGAAATGAATCAAGTTTAATTAATTTGAATAATTATTCTTTTTATACTTTTGTTTTTCATTTTGTTGTTGTTTTTCCACCTCTTTGGCTCGAGCTTCTTCTTCAGCTCGACATTTTTCTAGCTCTTCCAGTTTCCTGAGTTTCAGTTCTTCCAATTCTTTTTGTTTCCGTTCTTTCTCTTCCATATCACACCTAACAGCTATCAAATATGATCGAAAAAATGGACATAACTTGTCCAATAGTTCGAAAAATTGTTGTCGAGCTTCATTTGCCGGCATTGTATTCAAAGAAATCCAAGCATTTCTATTTTCAATCAATCAGCAATTAAAAATAAATAAAGAATACTAGACAAACCTTCTATCATGACCGACAAAATCTAACGCTCCTAATGGTATGGCCTTTTCTTGATTAAATTTTCCATGTTTTTCCTGAAGTGTCAACGCTACCAGCATATTACGTTGATCATATGACGGATGAAAAGCTTTACCTTCGTTTTCTATTAAATAACAAAATAAAAAAATACGGAAATGTAATAAATCATAAAGAAAAAATCGTCTTACCTTTGAAAAAGTTTAACGATATTTTATAAAGATCTTTTTCATCATAAGGCCATTCAATCGTTATGTTTTTATTGTCAACAACTTTTTGATCAGATAGTGATGATGACGATAATGATGTCGTTTTAGATGAATCCATAAAGCAATCGTTTTTATTATCAATATTGCCATTTGTCATCATCTTTGAACTGTTTGTTTGATTATCGTTTTTTGTGCCATGATCATCATTATCATTATTATTATTATTATTGTTGTTGATGTTCGAATTAACCATATTGAAGAAGGAAAAATTTTTATCATAATAATTGAAAAATTAAATCTTTTGATGATCAAATGATTATTTCATTTCAACAAAAAATAAAAATAAAAGTTATTATTATTCTTATCAACAAAAAAAAATGATGACGATGATCAAAGATGATGTAGTCGTACACAGGAGCAGGTGTATGCATGTAAAAACAAAAAAAAAATATATCACAAATCTGATACTGGCGCCTAATGGTGGAATAATAAGGAATTTTCATTTCTCAACAAAACATCTAAATTCATGGAATTTTTTTTTCCAAATCTTTTATTCAATTCAACAATCAATTTGATGATCAGATTTAAAATTTTCATCGATTAAATTAATTAATTTTTTTTTGTTTGAAAACAAATTAAAATTACACAAACAGAGAAAAACAAAAAGTTTCAAATTTGAAAAGAAAAAAAAAACATTTTTTTTAGTTATCTGATTAATAGCATTTTCTTGTGTAGTGTGTTTCAGCAATAGAGTTGATAATTTTTTTTCCATTTTCTACAATGAATATGAAGAATAGTGGGGAGCAAAGAATGTAGAAATAATCAAAATTTACAGAATAAATTAAAAAAAATGAAAATGAAATAAAATAAAAATAATATATACAGAAATTTTATGCTGAAAAAACGAAAAAGAAATGAAAGTTTTGTCATTGTGTTGTATGCAGATCACTTTTTTGTTGCCTGTAAATCGATCAGCAGAATTCATTGAAATTCATCATCTGAACTTAATAATGTTGTTTTTTCCGAATAATTCTGACTAATCGTTGTGATCGGTTTACCATTACCGTTTTTGGCATTCAAATTACTTGTACCAGTTGCTACTGTTGATGAAAGTGGATTACCCCCTACTGCCGATAATGTTGATAATGTTACGCCCGAATTGTTGGCCGAACCAGTGGCCACATTATCATTACTGATGTTTGAACTATTATAACTATTATTAGTGTTTGAATCATTTATGATTGGTGATTTCAATGTTGATCCAGTACCAGTTGCAGCTTTTGGTGATGATGCTGATCCATAATGATGTTGTTCTGGTTTTGATGAATATTGGGTGTATTGTTGATAATTTGGATGAAAATTGTGGATTGCATCATTCATAATATCTCTTGGATTCATAGTTTCTTTCAGACTGCTAGAAATACTTTGCATAGTCACTGATCGTCCATGTGTGTCGGTAGAATAATTTCCTTTATAGATCTGTTGGGAGTTGATGAGTCGATTAAATTATAGGGAATTAATATAAAGTTTGATAAACTTACGCCATGAGGGAATGCATATCGCAATGCCAACGAAGCAAAAAACATTTCGATACAAATCAAAAAATTTTGATAACCAGCCGAAACGGTACCAGCACTAGCTTTTTGACCTTCCCATGTAAAAACTTTTGATACGCGAATGTTTAAAATGAATTAAAAATTTTCCAAATGTAAATGCATACCTGGTGAAATTATATCAGCCTGTTCAAGAATAGCCAAAATAACACCTTGCCAGAATGAAAGAAAGATGACTGATTTCACCGTTAGAAATTTCCACACTGGATCGAATGGACTAAGCAAATCTCGTGTAGCATGATAAAACAAAAGTAAACCATAAAGTGCCAACGAAACGGATATATTATAAATCATTGTAATGTAAAGATAACCAGAATCAGCACGCCAATCACCATCATGATATTTGCCAAAAGCTTGTAGAATGAGTATCGCAAACGACATAATTGGTTTGACAGCACAAAATTGCAATGTAGCTTGTTTGCAGAAACGTAAAAATCCAATCGAATAGGTTTTACCAGTCAAACAGCAAGTACCATAATACCAACTTGATCGAATCGGCTTGCCACGTATCTCGGACATGATATTACCTTCACCGCCAAGATATTCATAGCAGAGGCTCAAAAAATTGTAGATTACAAAAGCTGATGCATCAAATAAACATTAGTTAATAATTGTATTGAAAAGAAAATCGCTATAAATTCTCCCTTACCTTCGTACCAATCACGAACACTGTCGAAATAAACATAATAATTATCTCGAAAAAATAACAAACTAAACCATGAATCAAGACCATAGATTGGAACAATAAATAGAATTCGTACGATCCAACGTTGTTCCGATGGCATCGTATAATATTTCAAATGTTGATAAATCTTTTAACAAAAAAAAGAATGATTAAAAAACAAAAGTTCAAATTGAGAAATGAAAAAAAAATTACCTGATGACATGTTATGAACAATGCTGTCCATGCGAATGCTCCAGCAATAATCTTAGCAGATGATGATTGCAGAAAAATTCCTGGATGTTCAACAAACTGAGTAATATTATTGGCAGCAGCTGATATTCCAGATCCACTTGACAATGGAATCATTGATGACAATGATGATGATGATGATGTCGGTGATTGTGTTGAAGATGACAATATTTCAGCCATTCTTATATAATTCACACTATTTTCATTGGATTTATACAATCTATTATTATGTATTGATGATGACGAGGGTGGATTTTCAAAGAAATTTAATTACAACAATATAGAAAAATTTTAATTAGAAAACACAATGACAATTTACCATAGCTACAATCAAATAATATAAACACTTATAACTTACAAATGATTGAAATTATTTGGTGGTAGTTATAATAGTATCTAGGCTGTTTGATTGACTAGAACATTTTTCGATATTGAAAATTGTGCACCTTTAATTAGCGAAAATTTTGTTCTAATGATTTTATTCATACGAAATTAATTAGAAAAATGTTGGCCATATGTTAATCATTTATATTTTATTATTATTATTAATGGTATCCGTTTTTTTTTCGTAGCAAATAAACGAATGAAACTCAATTTATCATTTTATCATATAAAGATGATATTGCTATGATGATGATGATGAATGTAAAGAGAAAAAAATTTTCGTCTAGTTGTTTAGTTGTCGCTGTATATAGCGGCCCTGTATTGATCTTTGTTATTTGTAAAAAAAAAAGAAAAAAGAAAAAAAAGACTCAATTTATTGCGCACGCATTCAATGTTATGATGATGAGTGAAATTTTTTTTTTCAGCTGCAGCAAGTGGAATTATATTGTGATGATGATTACCATCGTAAGCATCATCACCATTTTCTTTATACTTTACACTATATCGACTTTTCCAGTTCTACCTAACCGACAAAGTATTTGAGATTTTTGTTTATTTTTTTTTTCTTCGATCGGCCCCAAATGTTTATCAAGTAATAGTTGTTGCTGTTGTTGTTGTTGTTGATTTTTTTTATTAAGAGATTATATTTTTGATTATTAAAAATACTAAATGAATGTAGTATATATTTATTAGCAATGACATTGCATCTAATCTTGAAATAATAATTTTTTTTTTTAATTTTCTTTTTTATATTCGTCCATCGACAACGATTGAATTGAATCATAAAATATTATTATTATTATTAAATATAAATACATTCACAACAACAAAAGCTACATGTATGTATAACAGGATTATAATTATTCAACTCATTTATTTATAATTGTCCAACAAATGAAACACTATAGTGAAATTATTGGAAAAAAAACCTAATATTTCATCATCATTATTATTTGTTCCGAAATTTTATTTGTTAATAAATTTCGGGCATTTAATGTTTTGCCCAATTTTTGAATCAATCATAACCACCTTTTGTGTCATCATTGTGCAAACAACGGCAATAACAATCATCCTCATTTCATTATTATCGCCATTAATTATCAAAACAAAAATAATCGGAACACAATGTATTGTCTTCAATGGTTAATCCCTGTTTTATTGATACCGAAACCAACAAATTCGTTTCATCTACAAAATCATATCATGTTCATCATTCTTTATATGATAAGCTGTCTATTAGAACGTAAAACCTGTATGATCTGTTTATTATTGTTCGCCATAATGGCATTCATATTATGTTCGCCTACCATTGAAACATCATTGATGCAAATATTTAAAAATTTGGATTTACCAGCTACCTAATAAATCATAATTTTCGAAAATAATATTTCCTCTACATAATGTTCTCTCTTATTTATCATTCTTAATGTCAAGCCTCGTCCCAAACACACACACACACACACACAAATTCATTCAACACCAGGAAGCAAATCTTTCCTTAACAATAAAAAATGATTGGAAAAATAACAGATTATCTAAAACACACATTCCTTGGTTACGATTCGATATTTCTTCATGACGACAGAATTTACGCTGAAAGAAAAAAAGTACTGAATAATTAATAAATTGACATCAAAACAATGACCTTTTTTCAAAAAAAACTGTGATTATCATAATTACCGAAGAAAAAAAATAAACCTTTTTTTTAATAAAATTAAAATCAAAATTATTATTATTTCTGTTTTTATTTAAAATAAAATACATTATTATTCATATTCCATTTTGAAATTAAAATAGCCATCATCAAATGATTGAATTCGAATGTAACCATCTTCGGCTCCGGTTGCAAAACTACGACCATCTGGATGGAAAGCCAATGATTGTATGGGACCGAAATGACCCTTTAAACGGGCAAATTCTTCCTCAAAAATTAAGATGAAAGAAACGACTCTCGAATTTACCAGATTCAGATGCTGTACGTGTGACTTCCATAGCTTCTTGACCACCACCAACAGCTACATGATCGAAAATTGGTGATATACTGGCCGAATTTACTGGTCTTTCGGTCACATAGGTTTTCATATGTTCCAATGTAAAGGGATCAAAAAGTTTTGCAGTATTATCCTTTGATGCAGAAACAAATAATGTTTGATCCTTATTATATTGTAGATCGTTGATTTGAGCTTTATGCGGTTCGGTCTCCAATAATGGATCATCTGGTTGACGTAAATCCCATTTGGCTAATTTGCCATTCTCCATTCCACAAATGAAACTTTGATCCAGCATTCCCCACAAACTTGACAATGCTTTGGATTTTGATGGTAATGTGAATGAAAATACATTTGTAATACCATCATTTTCATCTACAATTCTAGTATCGATAATATTGAGTTCAGCTGGTTTGTTCATTTGTTGGTCAGTCGAATACAAAATAAGATGGCCGGAATAACTAAACAATGCACTACGGACACTAGTTTCGGTTTTGACAACATTCAAACGGCCACCAGTTTCACAATCCCAAATGCATAAAGTGCAATCACCGCTACCGGTTGTTACCTTAGTAGAATCCCCTATTATATAAAATACATTTGAATCATCAATCAAAGGTTTTAAAATCAATCATCATCAAAGCTTACATTTAGGATCAATACACCAGACTGCACCAGTATGGCCATCGAATGTTCCTAAACGTTCACCATTGATAGTATACCAGACATTTGGTGTGTTATCTTTTGATGATGAAAACAAAAGATCGCCTTCAAGATTGTATCGAATTTTAGTGATAGATCTTTCATGACCATTAAGTGATAAAGGTTTCTGTTGAAATTTGAAATCATCAATATGAACGAAAATAATAGCTTAAAATAGCTTACCATCTTGTCAAAAGATTTGCAATTGCAATTGTTGTGGTACAATTAAATTTATAAATGATTCGAGACAAATTCACAAGACAGAATTATGAAATTTTTATTGTTAGCGTGGACGGGTCGTTCATAACAACCATGGCAATTTTTCCTCGGAAAAGGAATTTGAAAAAAAAATTCCTGGAAAATTTTTTCAACTTTTACTACGAATGAAGAAATCTGAGCAGCTAGAAAATTTTCCAGAAAACGAGCAGTGTTTATTGTCTGTTCTTTGTTTCTCTTTCACTCAGTATGTTTGTGATGAGGCGACACTGAAATGTTTTTCTGTTTTTTTCAGCATTCAAATTAATCATCAACATTGATTATTTCTAAATTCTAAAATCAACGAGGATAAATCGATTCATTCATAATATATCAGATAATAAGTAAACAAATTTTGTTCTGACATGCCACGATATGATGAAAGTCCTCGTGGTCATTCACCACTGGATCGTAGTCGTGATGTTTCTCGTCGTTTGAAATCTCCATTGTTGGATCGTCGTCGACGTGATTCACCACCATTACCACCACCACCTCTACCACGTTCACGTGATCATATTCCAATGTATCATCAACATGATGATGGATATATTCAACCATTACGATCATCACATCATTCACGACAAAATTCATCATCTGATTTAACGACAACAACCTATAAAATTCTATGCGTCAGTAACATTAGCAACAAATATCCGGATAGTACAGTCCGTAATGAATTGATCAAAGAATTTGCTCGTTTCGGAAATCCATCAGTGAAACTAGTGTATGACAAAAACACCAGAATAGCGTACATCTATTTCAATTCATATGAAGATGCTCGTGATGCTCGTCATTCAAAATATCGTTTGATATTGTTTGAAAAACAAATCATCATTGATCCAATCTATGATCGTGTATCAACACCCCGTCGACGTTCGCTTACTCCAGAATATGGACGAAGTTCAATGCGACACATGTCACCACCGATGCAACGACGGCCACCACCCCCACCACCACCTCAACGTAATACATTGAATCAGGATCGTTATCAACTATCTGTAAGTGTATATTAAAAATTGATTTTTGAATTTAATTTTTATATAATGATTAATTTCTAGCATTCATCCCGGGATCCTTACCGTGATAATTATAATCAACAGATGAATAATCGTAACAATGATTATCACCATTCGAACTCGATGAATATGCGTGGCCAACAACATCATCATCAACAACAACAAAATCAGCAACAACGTGAATCAAAGAAAGAAAAATTTCCAAATTATCTCCATCATATACCTCCAGAAGAGGATGATAAATCTACTCGAACATTATTTGTCGGTAACCTTGAAGTCACCATTACTGAACCAGATTTAAGACGAATTTTCGAACGTTATGGTGTTGTCGAAGATGTTGATGTTAAACGTCCACCACCTGGCCAAGGAAATGCATATGCATTCATTAAATTTCTTAATCTTGACATGGCTCATCGTGCCAAAGTAGAAATGTCAGGCCAATATATTGGAAAATTTCAATGCAAAATTGGCTATGGTAAAGCTACCCCAACTACTAGAATCTGGATTGGTGGTCTAGGACCTTGGATAACGTTTGGACAATTAGACAAGGAATTTGATCGTTTTGGAGTGATTCGAAAAATTGATTATGTTAAAGGTGAAAATTATGCTTATATTCAATTTGATACAATCGACGCTGCTCAAGCAGCTTGTGCTGCTATGCGGGGTTATCCATTAGGAGGTCCGGACAAACGTCTTCGCATTGATTATGCTGATCCCGGTCCGTTTTCTACATCTCCACGACCAAGCAATGAACAAGGATCATTCGGTTTTAATAATTCACCTCGTTCTACTTCGAATAATAATGGTATTATTATGAATAATAATAACTATGAAATATAGACTAATTTAATTTGATTAATTTGACAAATTAGGCAATAATTTCGAATATTGGTCGAATAATCAAGATTCAAATGCTCCTTCGCCAAAACGACGACGTGTTCTTTCACCCGATAGTGAAAATGATCGAAAAAAATCGCCAAATAACAATTCAGGTTTGGATTCTATTGTCTCACCGCATGCTGGCGGTGGAGCCCGTGAAGGGTCACCAAATTTTGAAATATCAAATGGAAAATCTGACATAAAAGTGACAATCATGGAAAGTGTTACATCTGTTTCGGAATTGATTAAATGTTGCCCACCAACATGGGCCGGTGGTTTGATTCTGAAATCAAGTGGTTTTGCTCTTCGAATGTATTTTTGCAGTGGTGACATTCAGCTTGTTGATCTAATGAAAGAAACAACAACTTCAACAACAGATCAGCAAGCACAACCACAATCAATACTTCGTATTACTCAACGTTTACGGCTTGAATCTACAAAATTGGAAGAAGTGACCAAAAGGATAAGTTCATCAACTAATAATGGTGTCAGTGGTAACAATCCGAGTGGTCATTGTATATTGATAGCATCACAAGCCAATAATCTTCAATTGAATTTTAATTCATGTGCTGTTGGTGCTGGTGCAAGTGGTAGTGGAGGGGAAGATAATGCAGGTGGCAACACTTCAGCCAATATACAACAGCGACCAATTCGTAATCTTGTCACCTATCTTAAGTCAAAAGATGCAGCTGGCGTTGTTATACTTCCGGGCAAATCATCAACACAACCACAAACAACATCATCTACAACAACAGCTACTTCATCTTCAACACCAGGAGGTGAACAAACAAATGAAACATCAAAAAATGTTCTTTATCTGTTTCCACCACATCCATTCTCACTTGAATTAATTCAACGTATAGCACCGAATATCAGCGAAAATTCTGCAAATAAAGAAGATTATTTTGTTGTTGTTCTTGTGCGTGGCAGCAACTGAATGAAGCGATTCAATTTATGAAATGGATGTGTTTAATTTGAATTTTAAAAATAATTGGTGGCCGCTCAGTGGGTGTTGATTCGAAATCGTGTTTATTGTGTCATTTTCATCGATGCTATTTTTATTTGCTCTCTCTCTCTCTTCCCCTATACCGATCATCATAACAAGCAAAAAAAAAAGAATCTCATTAATTTCAAATATCAAAAATATTCATATTATATTATCCAGTAATTCATTCATTTCTATTTGTTTCGATTAATTTAATTAATTTTGATCTAATCGATGATAAATTTTCGACAACGGTTATTAATTTTATATATAATGATGATGCTATATGAAATGAAAAAAATGAGTCGAAAATTATTGTGCTTTTCTGTGTGTGTGTGTGTGTGTGGTGTGTGTTTGGTGTTTAAAAACCGTGTATACTTTAATCGTGAAAATTTATTGTGTATGTGAGTGTATTTTGGGTGCAGTGTTGTTTTGGTTTGGTTTTTTTGTGCATGTTTTTTTTTGAAATTAATTTGTTATATCAATATCATTTTTTTTTCCACCACCACCACCACTACCACCACAAAACAAATAATTTTTTTTTCACAACAACAAAATTACACTGATTTTCAATGATAAAAATGTCTATATATCATGATGATGTAATAAGCTTCGAAAAAAAATTCAACCTAACAACAACCATACTTAACATATACTAAAAGCATAAAAAAAATCAACCAAATTTTCTCTTCAAACATCTTTTATAATAATTATCATTATTATTCATAAAAAAATATCAATCGAATCAATTATGAATTTGGCCTTAGCGCTTATGACCATTGTATCCCAACAGATATTTTTTCTTTTTAGTTTGTTCCAAAAAAAAAAATTTGTTTTTATCACATCTCTATGAGTATTAATCACTACGGCCTCTTTCCCTCTTTTTTTTTGGCAATGAAATTGTATCAGCTTTTTTTTAGCAAGTTTAAAAAAATTGATAGTTTAAAAAAATTCTTTTGAAACACACACATTCACATACACACATATAATATGTATAATCATTGTGTATGTGAATTATGTGACCGATCATTTGATGATTATGGTGTTGATGATATCAAGAAATAAGTTTATGTGAATGTGCTTTTTTATTCTCAGCAAACATCAAAGTTTTTTTTCTTAATTTTAATTGAATTATTTTTATCATTATCACATCACATTATTATTATTATATAAACATTATGTCCTTTAATCCTATCATTGTTCATATATGATTCGATACAGAAAATTTTTTCTTAAAAATTTGACAAATACAAAAATTCTACAACAATTTTTATGATCAATTTGATTGATGATACAAATAATTTGATGAATAAATATTGGCAAATTTTTTCCCGTTCAAAAAAAAATGAAAATAATTTTCAATCATAATCATGTTGTGTATATATATTTTGTGTAATTTAGTGTTGGTTTTTTAGTGCTGTGAATTTTTCACAATGTTGATTTGTGTGTGTCTGTTCCAAATGGTGGTTTTTTTTTAAATATTGTGCAAGTGTTTTGATTCACAACGAATTACTACAACGATGAATCCGTCATCATTATATCATCTTCGGTTCATTATATTTCTTCTATTTTGTAGAGTTTTAATTCATTTCATCATTTTTTTTATTATTTTGTTTTTATCATTTTTGTTTGTTTGTTTGTTTGTCTAGATTCTGTTGTTATTGGTGAATAATAATATGGTGATAATGTTTTCTAAAAATTTTTTTAGATTGATAGAAAGTAAGTATGGTAAGTATGGTATTGTCAATAATCAATCGGTTTGTCCACATACGGTAAGGTAGGTATTTGATAATTAAAATGATTGTATTATTTTTTTAAATTCTATATTTAAATTTTTGGAAATAAAAATAAAATAAAAAATAAAATATTTTTTTAAAATTGTCTTTTTGTCTCTATTCGAATTGCGCAATCCGTAAATACAAAAAAAAAATGCTGCATGCATAGAGTACGTGTCAATGTGATGTATTGATTTTGTTTACATTGGAGCAAACAATTTTTTTCAGTTGTTGACATTAATATTTTTTCCATCCATGGACATCTGTATTTGTTGTTAATTATGTCGAAAAATATGGTTTGTACAAATTGTAATCGTTTAAATTTGGTTGTTGATGAACAAAAATCTAAACTACAACTGTTGGAAACACGATTAAAAGATTTGATTCGAGCATATAAAGTGATCTGTAAAGAACGTGATCAATTACAACATGCAATTTCATCATCATCGATTGGTGTTGATGATCATGTGGATCAACGACAGCAAAAACGGATTTCCGAATTGGAACAAAATGTTTGCCATATGAGTACATTATGTGGTGAATTAGAACATGGTAGAAAACAAGATCAAGCTCGAATCAAGGATCTTCAAGAAAAATATGAACTTCTTCTGTTAGAATTGAATAATACCAAATCGACGATGATAATTCAACAAAAACCGCAAATTTCTCAGAATGAACCACGTAAATTACAAAATAATTACTGTCAAACAGATGCAATCATTGAAATAAAATCTGAAAAATCCACACAAACTGATTTGATTTGTGATCAAGCTCAGTCATCTGAACACGCCAACAAACAATTGGATCAGCATCAGGTTTTTTTCAAAAATAAAAACGAAACAGCAATCGTAGCTCCATTGATGAGAAATAATTCAAAAACAATATCCGAATCTAGTGATTGTTCATCAACAGCTGCCAGTTTAACGCAAAATTCTTCAATTACGCCTATAGACACTGAAATTGATTCGAAAATTGCATCCGATCAATTTGGCTCCACTTCTGGTATTTCTTTATATCATTTGAATGAATTAGCTCGTAAAGAATTGGAATTGGCCGATTATCGTCTTCGTATTCGTGAATATGAATGTTCACTTCGAGAATTACAATGGAACTATTCGAATGGTAGATATAAATATCAGGCACGAATTGCCGATCTAGAAAAATTAAATAAAGATTTAATGGCGAATAATCATGATGATCATCGGCTAAAAAATGATTCCAATGGCTATAACAATAATATCAACGTAGCTTATGTCAAAAATGTATTGAATAAATTGCTGAAAACCTCCGATAAAAATCAACAAAAATTAATGACTGATGCATTGATCACGGCATTGGATTCGATGCAAGTGAATAAATGATAATTTTATTTAAATTTAATAATTTTTATATTTAGTATCAATTTGTATATTTATAATTCCTTTTGGCGAACAATGAAAACAATATTATCACCACGAATGACCATTTGTTTTGATTGTTTATTTATTATTCGAATTGTTGTTTTATTTGAATTGTCCATTGATGATGATTTTGTCTGATGACGATAGGTTTCCAATGCATCATCAATGACCAAATTAAAATGTTTATCAAATGCAATTAATCGTCCAGTTAACCACGAAAATCTTTCATCATGCAACAAACAAGCTTTACGTCGTCGAATCAGTATTTTGACTATTTTATCCATTGAATCATATAATAAAGATAGTGGACCCTTTTTGGCTTGTTCCATTTTTTTTATCACATCGGTTAATTCTCTGGAACGTCTTCTAGGTGTTTCAGTCGAATTAGAGTTTTCTTTATGAAAAAATGCAACATTTCTTTCATATAGATTAGCAGGATTTTTCGGTTGATTTTTGCCTTCAATTTGAATCTTTTTTTGAAATGAGCTTTTATAATATTCATCCAAATTATTGAAAACTCTAGCTTCTGGAACAGGAATTTTCACATGAACATCACCAAATAGAACTAATTCCGGATCAAAATCTTCTTGATCCAAAGAAATTTCAATTTTATTACAATTCTGATCAGAATTCATCGTTGTCACAATTTGAAAGACATGTTTAATCGAAAAACATTATTTATGAACGGTGCAAAAATTGAATTTTCAAAAATTTGACCGTTGATTTTTCAGCGTTAATCCATGACACGACTGTGAATTGAGTCACAAAGCAGCACTGGCGGCAAATTTTTTTTCCATTGTTTTTGAACTTTGAATTAAACAAATTAATCAGAGGTAAATATAATTATTGCCTAGCTAATTCGATTAATGGTCTTGATAATTTAAATACTCTACAATTTATTATTATTATATGTGTTTTGTTTATAGATGTTTCGCCCAACTCGTGTCATCGATTCTAAAACTCCAAACAATCAACTAAACAAAATGTCATCAGAAGAAATAAACCAAAACATTCAAGTCTTCGTACGATGTCGTCCATTGAATCTGAACGAAAAAAAGGCCACCATCGAAATCGTCCCCGAAAAACGTGTGATTCGAACATTCCCGCAGAATAAATTGTATTCTTTTGATGGTGTTTTCGATTCCAAAGCTGAACAATATAAAGTATATCGTTCAGTCGTTGAGCCTTTAGTAGAGCAAGTAATCGAAGGATATAATTGTACCGTTTTTGCTTATGGACAAACAGGAACTGGCAAAACATACACAATGATTGGTAATCATGTTGTCAACGAAAGCTCTTGGGAAGATGATCCACTGAGTGGCATAATACCTCGTGCTATTGATCAATTGTTAGACGAACTACAACAACAAAATACTGAATACACGATTGGTGTATCGTTCCTCGAATTGTATAATGAAGAAGCTTATGATTTACTGAGTCCTTTGAGCGATACAACAAAGCTTCGAATATACAATGATTCTGAAAGGAAAGGTTCAGTTATCATTGCCGGTCTTGTAGAAATGATGGTCAAAACCAAAGCAGAGATATTCGAAATATTGGAGAAAGGTTCTTTAAAACGACAAACGGCTCCTACATTGATGAATGCATGTTCAAGTCGTAGCCATAGTATTTTTTCAATTACAGTACACATAAAAGAAGTTACATACGATGGTGAAGAAGTCGTTAAAATTGGAAAATTAAACTTGGTCGATTTGGCTGGTAGCGAAAATATTGGAAGATCTGGCGCTGTAGATGAACGGGCTCGTGAAGCGTCAAATATTAACAAAAGTTTATTGACTTTAGGACGTGTAATTACGTCATTGGTAGAAAAATCATCGCACATTCCATATAGAGATTCGAAACTAACGCGATTACTGCAAGATTCACTAGGAGGTCGCACAAAAACTTCAATCATTGCAACCATCTCACCTTGTCATGATGATCTGGATGATACCATATCGACATTGGATTATGCTCAACGAGCCAAGAAGATCACAAATAAACCGGAAATTAATTTGAAGATGAGTAAAAAGACTTTAATTAACGAATATCTTGCCGAAATTGATCGTCTTCGAAGAGATTTGGATGCTACCCGTGACAAGAAAGGAATTTTTGTCGATGCAAAAAATTATGCTTTTATGGAGGCCACCATTGAATTACAAAAACAAGACCTGGAAGGCAAAGAAGCAAAAATCGAAAACATGAAACACGAATTAGAGAAAATCAACAATCTACTGACTGAAGCTAATGATGATATCAGCCAAAAATCACAAGAATTGGCCAACACTATGGCCGAATTGAACAAGTTGTCCAGTATTCTTCAAATGACCAAAGAATTGTTTCGTAAAAAACAAATTGAAGTAGAAGACTTCAAAATATTGTTATCTGCTCATCAAACTACTGAGGATAAATTATTAAAAAAAGCTCAGATGGTCAAAAATGTCGCTGATCAATGTTCAGATGATAATCGTAAACTTATTGAAAAAATCGACACTTATTCATCGTTAGAGGAAAATAATTTTGATTCGGTCCAACAATTCAAGGTGAAAAATCTACGATACGAACTTCTCCATTTTCATTTCTTTTTTTTGTTCAATTTTAGGATGCTTACAAGGAGCAGACAAAAAAGATTGATCGATTGAGCTATGTCGTGTATTCAATAATCGATGATGGATATAAATCTATTGATTCTATGATCAATGAGAATAAAAAAGAACTAGATGCTAAAAATAATCAAATTGGTGCCAATCTTGACGCTTTAGATGATAAAATTGAAAACTTTGCTTCACGACTGTTGAAATCCGTTCAAGCTGATAGTGATGACTTGATCACCAAGAATACTACATTTGAATCAATAATGAAAGAATTCAAAGATTCAATACGTCAAGAATTTGATATGTTTGAACAAATTGGCAAAGTAAATATAGAAAAAACAATAAGTTCTTTGGATGAATTGCAGAAATTGAATTCTAAGAATCGACAAATTCAGGAACAAACACTAATGTCACAAGTGCTTCAAATTAAAGAATCATCAAAAAATATTACTCGAATGATTGAATCAATAAAAATAGATTTTCAAAAAGCTCATGTCTCAAAATGTAAGTATAAATTGAAAAATGAATTGATTGTTAATGAAAAAATTTCCTCTTAGGCCAAGAGTATGAAAAAATGTTTAAAGAATTTTCTGAATTGAAAACTTTGGTCGAAAATATGAACATTGAAATCAAATTGAAAGCATTTACAGCATCGTTTGAAGATCTACTGAATAGCATTCGTAATGAACACGAAGAAAAAATTTCGAAAATTACCAATAATGTTCAAAGCTTCCAGAATACACTAAAGACAGTGCTGCAAAATGATTCAAATAGTTTTAACAATATTTCGATGAAATGTAATGAAATGAAACATTCTATTAGCAAAGATGAGAATGATACCGTCACTCTTTTGGACAAGATGGATAAGATTAACCTTAATACATGTCAGCAGAATTTGGATAAATATATCAACATTAAAAAATGTCAAGAACAATTCAAATCAAAGTTTGATGAATTCAAAGTTGAATTATTTACAAATTTTGATCATACATCAGCTAAAATTCAAGAACAAACTCAATCAATTAATGAAACGATCAACAAAAATGCTGAAGAACAACGTATTCATATTGATGATTTCAATAGTAAATCACGTGAAATGGTGGAATTAAATAGATCATCGTTAGAAGATTTGTCTAAATTAGTTTCTAATCAATCTGCAAAAACATTGAATAACTATATGGATGCTAAAAATTTGATTCGTACGTTAAAAACATCACACGATTTGGAAATGAACGAATTACATACAACAACGGACAAATTGGTTAATAATTATTCGACATATCAATCCACAGGAAAGACACCGAAACGTTGTCAATATTTTTATCCACAAACATTTACGCCAACCTCACCACATGAGCGGATATTATCTAGATTTCACAAGTCTGAACAAACACCATTAGACTTTTCTGAAAATGATTTGGTTATGAATAATGGAAATGAAAACACAAAAATGGTTGATTCAACATATTGTATTTCAGAAAATTCGTTCGTTATGAAAAATGATGTCCATAATATTGTAGATCAAACATATTCAATTGAATTATTGAAAGACCGAAAAAATCACACATGAAATGGCGTTATTATAATGGAGACACATTACCATATGGTTTTCTAGTTCTATCATTTTTTAAAGAAAAAACACCTAACATGTGGTTTTTAATTTAAATAAATTTCATTAAACTGACAATTCAATTCATGCATTGAAGTATAAAAATAAATTCATTTTAAATTTTAAAACTATTATTAGTTCGAATGCATTCCATGCGATCTAATTATAATAATGTGTATTATTATGATTAAAACAACAATCAAATTGTTGTTGTTCTTCATAATTGGTAATTTCCATTTCACATAAACATTTTTAACTCATTTTAATAATTGCAAACCGAACATTCATTAGCATCATCAGCATTGGCCACTTGGACTGAACATGATGGTCTTCTTTGTAATGGCGATTCATCCCGAAGAACTAATAAATATGTGGATTTTCTTAAACACTTTGAAAATGGTTTGAAAATTATACGTGGTTCAGATCTTATACGAAATGCATTTCGTTTGAATCAAAATTCGTATCTATCAATGACTACTAGGTATGATTTTGTTGATTATATTGATTTGATGATGTGTCTGCCATTATAATCATAAATTCATTCATTATTATATAAACATAGTGACATCTTTCCGGAAGGTTTGCCCATACAGTTTTCATTTTCATGTACATTCCGTAATCTTCAAACAAAAATTTCCAAACAAATTTCACCATTTAGTCTATTGAATATTGATGATTTTATGGGAAATTCACAGTAAGTTTCTATTCAACAAAGTATACCAATAAATTACTTATTTTTCGTATAACAGGTTTAGCTTAAATGTTATTCCAAATGATAATTTAATCGAACTAGATTTTCCCGATTCTAGAACATTGAGATTTAAACATGTCAAATTCTATCAAAATGATTGGAACAAAATTGACATTAGTTTTCAGCCATCGAATATTTCCTTGTTTGTAAATTGTCATAAGCATGATACCCAATCCATAGACTTATTTCCGGAATTGGATCTTGATGGTGATATAACTCTTTGTAATGCTGCTTCCATTGACATTCAATCAATGTCATTAGATTGCGATGCTACTCGACCTTTACGAGAGAAATGTGACGAAATTGTAAGTATGAAAACACAACGAAAATTTAAGAATTTATTTATTTTTTCAAAATTCTATAAAGATTCGAACGCCGCCAAAAATGGAGTATAAAACAGTTGAAATTGTCAAAGAATGCTGCGAACCGACAAAATTGGATCGAGGAGAGATAAAATTACTTATTTTTGACGTTTTAAATGGTATATGGTTTCGTCATTTTGAATGTTCAAATTAATTTTTGTATTTTTTTTTACACAGATAATCTTGATTATTTTTCCGCATATTTTCGGGGGAATCCAGGAAAACCAGGCATAGGTTTACCAGGAGAAATTGGTCCTAAAGGTTCAAATGGATTACCGGGAGAGAATGGCCGTTGTATTCAGGGTGAAAAAGGAGAACGCGGAGAAAAAGGAAATAAAGGAGATACCGGCTTCGCAGGACAAAAAGTTTGTATAATTTTTTTTATGTTTGATATTAAATTGAATTTTTTGAAAAAGGGAAATGCAGGATCGCAGGGTCCAATAGGTATTACCGGTGCAACAATCATCGGACCCAAAGGTGATAAAGGAATGCGAGGTATTCAAGGACATGCCATTCATGGTCCACAAGGACCACCTGGCCGAGATGGCATATGCAATAAATGTGACCGATTGGGTTTGGAAGGTCTACAATTTATGTTATCACAAAATCAACGTCAAATCAAAGGACCACCGAAAATAATTTTTAAAAAATTTAATTAGTTTTCAAAATTTTCGTTACAATACCAGTGCCCATTGTAAAATGTTCTGAACGAATGACAAAACGTCCATATTCTTTACTATTATCGAATGTTTCAATACAAATCGGTTTCTGTGAAGTAATCTCGACAATTGCAGCTTGATTTTTGCCCAACAACCGTGGATTCCGTTTGATCACTTCATTTTTGTTTTTATCTAATTGTGCACATAGTTTGGTCAATGTAACTACTTCATTCAAACAAACCGAATAAATTATCACTGATGAACCCTAAAAAATAAATTGAAAAATTATTCAAATTAAAATAATTTCTTTGATGAAAAATTAGATTGACTAACATTTATTAGGGGCATTCCAATGGTGCCAAAAGTAACGATACGAGCTTCGAATTTGGTGGCCATAGTGCAAGGCGAAAGAATATCACAAAGTAAGTTTCCGATGGAAATTTCTAAACCATCGACTTGAGTAATGTTTAAAGAGACAACATCACCTGCGAATGCTTCCAGTTGATTTTCGTTGTCGATGGTGATATCTATTATATTTAAGAGAGAAAAATTAATGGAAATATTTTAGCCAAATAATTCTGGATACTCACTCTTTACGGTACAGTATTCATTATTCGGTAAAATGAGTAATTTTTGATTTGCCTCTACATAACCATAATCGATTTTTCCAGATAAATAAATACCCGAAGTTTGTCCTTTGAATAAATCACTAATCGACATTCGAAAAGGTTTATCCACAAGACGTGGAGAACATGTGAAATTATCTGTTATCCATAAATGTTGTGTATGGTAATTAATTCAAAATGGTTGATGATTGATTAATTGATTGATTACCTATAATGTCGATCACTGTTGGCCCGTTATACCAATTAAAGTTTGGATTTTTTGATAATTCAATGAGATTATCACCAGTCATACCACTGCATGGTATATATTCCACCGATTGATCTTTAAAGCCTACTTGTTTTAAGAATTTTCGTATCTTGTCGACTATTTGCTTATATCGTGTTTGATCGAAATCAACATTGTCCATTTTATTTATGACAATTGCCACCTGTGTTATTCCGAATGATCGTAATAATAAAATATGTTCCTGTGTTTGACCACCGGCTTCGAAACCACTTTCAAATTCACCATTTGTAGCATCTATCACCAACATGGCCACATCAGCTTTTGTCGTTCCCATTATCATGTTCGGTATAAAATCTCGATGTCCCGGTGCATCCAGAATATTGACAATACGTTTTGATGTTTCGAAACAATGATGACCAACATCAATGGTTATACCACGATTTCTTTCTTCATCAGTTTCATCCAACACCCAGGCATACATGAAAGATGCTTTGCCAAGTTTTTTAGCTTCGGTTTCATTCTTATGCATATGTTTCTTGGAAACATTGCCCAACAAAGCCAATAGGTGTCCCATGATTGTACTTTTACCGGCATCAACATGACCAGCAATCACCAAATTTAGTAGCATTTTTTTACCATCTATTCGTTTCGTATGGTAGATTTTTCCGATCTCTTCAATACTTTTTTGTTTGATATTCTGTCTAATTATTTTAGCGCTAATTGGACTGGGTGGAACTGATGACTTTTCAGGTGTTTGGAGCATCATCTTGGTTGGAACGATTCTTTTGGCTGTTTCGACATTTTCGGCTTTTTTATTGCTTTCTGAGTTAACTGTTGTTTGTTTTTTGATAAGTTTTGGAGAATCTGATGAAACAAGATAAAAAGAGGAAATTTGATCCATGTGA
Source organism: Dermatophagoides farinae (assembly GCF_024713945.1). Classification (NCBI taxonomy): domain Eukaryota; kingdom Metazoa; phylum Arthropoda; class Arachnida; order Sarcoptiformes; family Pyroglyphidae; genus Dermatophagoides; species Dermatophagoides farinae. The sequence continues at coordinate 5,793,185 of NC_134678.1, forward strand.
AATTCGATAATCTATATTGTAAAAAAATTAGCACCTCTTTGAGCTGCGATTTGATTCTTGTATATCTTCAATGATTTTATCATGAAATCTTTTAAAAATTTTCTAATTTTATAATGATTTAAATCATTGCTGATGATGGGGTTGTTTGCATTGTTTTTTGTTGAATTTGGCAATTTTGTCGTTACAGCTCTAAATAATTTAGAATTTCGCGACTCTATCGCTAAATCAAAACCTTTTGTGATCTTTGAAAATTAATCATGATTGGAAAAGATATTACCTGTGACAATAATTTCGGATTTTTGTTGTTTCTCCTTTTTTTCTCGTTGATTTGATAATAAAAAGTCTATGGCTGATTCGGGATCGCATTTAGTTTGTTTTAAGGCAAATAGAATTTCCTCTTCAGATTTCGAATCACCAATCGCATCACGAATAAATTGGATACAAGAATTAAGCTTTGTACCTTTGTTTTTATACATAATTAATATAATAAAAAAAAACAATGATAAAAATATGTTCTTTTATGCATACTTGTAAGATCATCAGTTTCAGATGGTTGATCCAATGATTCTGGAAAAGTATTCATATTATTCTCATATAGATACATGTTTGCTGTACCGGGTGAGATGCATAAATCTTCTTCCACAGAACGTCCATATTGATCATAATCATAATCATCATATTCTGTGATGTAAACAAAAAATAAGAGAAAAATTACGAGCAAAATAAACAATACACATCATTTTCAAGCAAACCTTCGGAAAAAGTACGTGTTCGTATGTTTCGATGACGAGACATTTTTTAAAGGGAATATTTCATGAATATTATTAATTAACAAATATTATAACACTAAACAATAAATTACAAATCAATAAGAAAAAAAAATATTATTAAGCCTAAATGTGTTTATATACTGATGAAAGGGATATTTCCAAATTCAGAAAAAGTGGATTTTTTCTCAACAATTCTATTTCGACATTCCTGGATCAACCTAATATTCAGATACATTTATTCCATCCATCCATCGATGGATATTTATTATTTTTATTATTATATTAGATTTTAATTGTTATATCATCAATTTTTATTTATTTATCTTTCGCACATATTTAACAAAAATAAATCATTATGTAAATTTTTTTTTTCGTTCAATTTTCTCTTGCAATCAGTGTGATTAATCGTTGAGCAAATGCATGTGGAAAATGGAAATATTTTGGATGTATTGTTTGCTGGCAAGGATTCTGGTTTATTTGCAAAACAAGGAAAATTATGGATCAATCAGAATGATTTGTTTTTGAATAATGATAATGACCATGATAATCATCATCAACAACCATTTGATGACCATAAAAAATTCATTCAATACTATTGTCGACTTCGTGGAAATCTTTTGTTTGTGATCGATTTGGATAATTCAAAAATCATATCAAAGCCATTAAATCTAATCATTTTGAGCCAAAATTTCAACATAAAATTATGCGATTCAAAGCCAAACTGTTCATTGTTTGAATTTTGTTTAGTTTTGAATGTACATAAGGATACTAATAAAAAGAAAAATTATCATTTTGCCTGCAATACAATTGAAGATCGTGATGATTGGATCAAAAACATCTATCTAGCATCATTCCATTTTCTTCGCAGTCTACATAAAGCCCTTGGTGATGATTTCTTGCAGAAACAAAATTCATATCAACATGACGCTATCAATGATGGGGTCGATTATCATCATGTTGATTTATTGAAATATCTTCGCATCATAATTGGCTGTGATAATGTGCTCACCTTGTGCAACCATTCTGGTACTAGTCCTCGATTTTTCATAAAACTTTTTTCACGAAATCCATTGAAAAAACAAGAATGGAAATTTTTGGGACAAACTGAATCGATCCAATCAAAAAGTCCTCAATTTGTAAATTCGATTTCCATTTTTATTGATGTGGATAATTTCCTAGAAATTGAGTTGAAATTCGAACTTCACTACGTAATTGAAACTCATTTAAAAATCGAATTCCTTTATGCGTATGCTTATGAAAAAATTATTGCCAACCAAATAGACACACCGAAAATATTCAAACTTAATCTTAAAAATCCTAAAACTAACAAATTGGTTGGAAAATTAAAATTTCAAATCATAGACAACTCTAATGACAATAGTCATCATCAATTTACACTAAATCATTCAAAAATGTCTAATAAACCTATAATCATAAGAAATGAGCACAATGAAAACATTTCATCGAACCTATTCAATGCATCAAGTACAAAACGATTATTTTTCAGTGCATATGATCAATCAATTGCATCCAAAATCATTCTTGAAGAATGTATGCAAGATACACGTTTTGTATTCGTGATTCCAATGATTATTCTGTAAGTATGATTTTTGGTTGTATTACTTGAATAATTTTTTCTTAAAACTTTAATCATAGAAAATCGCATGTAAAGGACGAAGATTTTATACGGAATTCAATTCTAGAACAAGCAAAATTGCTTTCAAAATGTGATTTTTATCATAGACTTATTGATTTTCATTCACAAAACATTAAATCATTAGAAAACATTGTTAATGAAATTGCATCATTTATGGTGGACCATACGTTTCGATCATCCACGATGAAAAAAGATTTATTTCTTCAATTTGTGCCAATCAATTTTCATCGTCAATTGTTTAGAGTCAATTTTGAAGGAAAATCGTCAAATATACTACGAATCTACACTGTAGGAGCTTTTGCATGTCATCATTATGGTTTTGAAAAATATAATTGGAAATTATCTATGCTTATGAATTTAGTCGGAAATCAAACAATAGACGAATTCGTTTGCGTTGATGAGACATGGAAATTGTTACAAAAATTAATGAAAATATCGCACAATGAACGTATAATTTCCGATTGTTTGAATGATTTGATCAAACATTTCAAAAATGATAACAAATCGGAAATAAAATTCTTGTACGAACGTATTTACAGTTACGCTGAAGAAGTGATTGATTTAATTGCCAAAAATGATGGAGAATCATTTGTCAATCAGATGAATACAATAATGAGCAATCATGTTCCTAGTTATTCTGAAGAATGTCAATTGGAGCCAATTGATTTAACCTATTTAAATATAAAAGCTTGTTTTGTCGATATTAATGATAAAATTGAACGTCAAAAAAACCAGAAAAAATGTCTTTTCAATGAATTTGAACCGTGCAATCGAAAACTGCGTAATGCAATCGCATCATTGAGACGAACCATATTGGCTTGTTATATAAGTTCATTTGCCGAATTGAAATCATCAAAAGATATCGAACATTTGCATCAAATTAAATTTCGTTGGCTATCATTAATGAGTCAATCATTGACCACATTGATCATATTCATACAGGACCATCTTTTAGACGATAAAATTAATATTAAATTTTTGGCCAACATACATCGTACTGGCTTTATTTCGATTTTATATGAAACATTGTTGAGTTGTTTTTCCGAAGAAACTGGTATGCTTGAAGATATGATCTTTGCTTTGGATACAATCTCTAACATCACTACTATTACCTTTCGTTTTGATGGCCAAACGACATCGGATTCGACATTGATGATTCCGGAAATCGATTTTAATAATAACAAAATACACCTTTTATTTCATATTCATCCCCTTAAAATTGATGGAAAATTAGTAATCAATAGTGATCGAATAGAATGTCAAATGTTATTGCTTATTTTCAATGTTGGCGTGAATCAACAGGCATCATTACCCAACAAGTAAGTAAAATCTAATCATTTTTATCAAATCAATTTATTTTTTACCGTTTTTAGCATCTTCAAAAAGAGCTTACAAGAAGAAGTGAATGAAGTTAGTTTTTCGAAACTCGGACTTTTTATCAACCAATTCTATTCGAATGATGATCATGTTAAAAAATTGTTAAAAAATTTGGAAACCGAATTGAAAAGTTTCAAATCAAAGAATATCAAAATTTTAGAATTGGCCAATGAAATTATTCGTCATTTGAATGGAATCAAGGTAACCTGTTGTAAAAGTGCTAAAGATCGCACTGGAATGTCGGTAACATTGGAAGAGGTACGATATACATTTAAATTTTTGAATTTACAAAAAGATATGCATTCACATTTATTTCAAACAATGTTGGATACACTTCGAAGGTAAGAACATTTTTTTTAAACTGTTATGTTTTATAAATAAATTAATTAATATTTTTTATTGTTGAACGAAAAAAAACAGAGATGGAACAAGAATTGAAAATGTTCAGAAAAATATTGGTGCCAAAAAATATGCATTTAATTATCTATGTTTGTTAACATTTCCAATGGAATTTCGGCCACCATCTGGAACTTATTCAAATGTGGAATCATAATCGAGATAATTATTGTAATGACAATTTTTTAATTGCAACAAACATTGACATTTATATATTATTTTAATTATTATAATCTAATTAAAATTAATTTTTGCCATAAATTCTGATTTTCTCAATGATTTTTTTTCCTTTAAATTTTCCTTTGTATAAACTTGTCAATGTAACAGGTAAAAAAAAATCTATGCATGCAATTTAATTCATTCATAGATAGATAGATTGATGAGATGGTTGATTGGTCGCGATCATTTTTTTTTTTTTTTATTATTTGTGGTTACCTGATTGCTTAATTGTCATGTTTGAATTTTACCTGGTGGCTTGTTTTTAAGCCATGAAAGCAGCCTACACACATACGCATGACGTACGTTGTCACGCCCTGAACGTTTGGTTATAGTCACAATGGACAAAAATTTCCATCGTAAAACGATTTATAGATATATGGCAAATATGGTGATGGCTAAAATGAAGAATTGTATTGCATTGTGACTATTTTCGATGAGCTTGATTGTGTGATGTGTTTTATAGTGGGTTTTCTTTCACTCCAAGGATCATCATGGAAATTGAATGGATCATTATCTGGAAATTTGATGAATAATAATTGTTTAATAGATCAGATTCAATTCAACGATTTTTGATTTGTTTTTAACATTGAAAAAATTCATGTTTTTATTACCATCATATTCTATCTATCCTTTTAAATTCTTTGTTAGAGATTTGAACAAAGTGACGTGTAATTTGATTTTTTTTATTGTTTATATCGTAATGATGATTTTGTGTTATGATGAGGATATTGAATGACGTTGCTTAAAATGAATATTTTATGTGTATAGATGTTGATAGCGTTTTTTTTTGCTTTTTGATCTATAACAACTAAAGTGACAAAACTATTATGTCAACAAACTAATTTCAATTGATTCATTCTGTTTTTATCAATGAACACTCATCATCATACGAATTTTATTGCGATTGATCAAAATGAAGTTCTTCGGAAAAAGCTCACAACACACGACCGCATTAGATAGAGTAAAGTTGTATAAAGATTTCTACGAATTTCGAAAGGTTTGTCAAAATTATTTGTCGCTTGTTCGTAGGATTATTTACATATTATTTGTGATGGATTTGTATTAAACATCCGTTGCTATTTAATATCAATTATTATTATCATTTGTTGTTTATTATTGTTCTGTAGACTGTTTTGCATGGATTTCCGGCCAATCCTACATGTATAGCTTTTGATAAACATCATCGACTGCTTGCAATAGGAACAAAAAATGGATCTTTACAAATGTATGAAAACTGAATATCATTGTGTAGTTTCTCTAACTTAATCAATTATTGTATTTTTACAGTTATGGTAAATTAGGTGTCGAATTTCACTATCAATTCGAAGATGAGCTGGAAATTGTCCAGATTTTTTTCATCTCTAGATTGGGTGCAGTTCTATGTTTGTGTGATGATTTTTCCATACATTTGTTAAAAATTCCGTCAAAATCTTCACATAATGACATCTCTAAATTATATACGAATGATTTTTTTGTTCGTGAAGACGATAATGATCATGCGACAATTATCACGTCATTAGCATTGAATGGAAAGGAAAACTTGTTGTTCATTGGTCTTAAAAATGGTGATATACGATTGTTGGACATCGATGATTCACTCAAATTGAAAGATGATATAATTAGACTAGATGAAATCTTGAAATCAATTCCTGAAGAAATGAAATTGAAACCTGGATCAGTTGAAGTGATTGAAGAACAGCCTGGAATCGATGGAAAAATTCTAATCGGTTATAATCGAAGTTTGATTGCCTTATGGGACTATCAAAACAATTCCATAGATAATTATTTTCACATTGAGCAGGTAATAATTTTTTTATGATTGTTTTATTCAATTTCAGAAAATTTATCAATTCACGTTGGTTTTAGCACCTAGAACATTTATCATGGAATAAAAATGGCAGCGATTTTATTAGCTGTCATAATGATGGCAGCTATAATATCTGGTCGGCAAAACAAGAACATCATGACTGTAAGAATTTCAAATTGCCATATGGACCATTCCCTTGTAAGGCGATAAAAAAAATATTTTGGAATTCATCTTCATGCGGGTAGATCAAATTACAACGGTTAAATTAAAATTGTAATGTTTAATCGATTATTTTTACTTTGTTTAGAGAATATATCGTTTTCAATGGGGGTATGCCACGTGCATCCTATAGTGATAAAGAAACGGTTTCAATTATACACAATGTTCAAAAAGAAAATTCATCCGCTAATGAGAGAAATGTTGTTTTGGATTTTACTTCCAAAGTCGTGGATTTCCTACCCATATTCTCAGCTATGGAAAATGATGATTTAAAGCTTCAAGCTTTGATTGTTTTAGCGGTAGAAGAGATCGTCGTTATTGATTTGCAGCATCCAGATTGGCCGCAGTTCAAATTACCCTATCTAGCTTGCCTTCATTCATCACCGATAACATATTCTCAGTACTGTTTTGATGTGAAAACCGATATTTACAATCGAATATCAGAAAGTGGAGATGCAGAGTCTAATGTCAAATACAGTCCAAATATTTGGCCAATCGATGGAGGTATAGCAGCCATTAGTGGTTCCGGATTATCAATCAACGAAAGTCATCATTTATTAATTACTGGGCATGAAGATGGTACTGTTCGTTTTTGGGATGCATCGACTAAATCATTGAAATATTTGTATACTATACATACATCGAAGTTATTCAATGTTAATGAAGATGACAATATTTTAATCGAAAACGAGGACCATGATTTAAGTGGTGAAGATGAAGATCAATCTGAATGGCCACCATTTCGTAAAGTCGGCCAATTCGATCCTTATAGTGATGATCCAAGATTAGCTATAAGAAAACTTACTTTTTGTTCTGAACAAGGTATCTTGGTCATAGGTGGTACAGCCGGACAGATGATCGTATTTGAATTTCGTGACAAAGCTGCTGAATTTTCACCGAATTCCATTGAGATACGAATAATTGACGAAAAAGATTCTTTTGTATGGAAAGGGCATAGCTGTTTACCCATTCGAAAATCAAACATTAAATTACCCTCAGGTTTTCAACCAACAAGTTTGGTTCAAATCCATCCACCTGCTGCTGTAACTGCATTAGTTATTTCCACGTGTTGGCAAGTGGTTAGCATTGGTACTGCACATGGATTTGCATTGTTTGATTATTCCAAGAATTTGCGATTAATTGTAAAATCAACGTTAAAACCAAGCAATATTTCATCGGCAATGGGCGGTGATGCTTTGATTTCACGACGTAAATCTTTTAAAAAATCACTTCGTGAATCATTCCGACGTTTACGGCGTAGTCGATCTCAGAAAAGCAAACGTAATATTCAAAAGAATCAACAGTCAATGGCAAAAATTCAAGAAACCAATAGCAGGTTGAATAAATTTCCCGATCTGATTGAGCCAATTAAACCGGTTGAACGGGCCATAGAAGTAATCGCCAAGACGAATGAAGATATGATGAGTTCTATGGTGCGATTTTTCTACTTTTGTTCTTCACCAATCATAAACAGTAAGTAAAATTTTTATCAATGACATTGTTTTATTGATGATATTTTTTTAGATCAACCTTGTCCATCCTTTTGGGTGGGCACGAATGCAGGAACACTTTTAATTTACGTTTTAATTAACGATAAAAACGCTTCAAATGCAACAACACGATGTTGGCAATTGGCCAAAGAAGTGCAACTGAAACATAAAGCACCGATCATATTTATACGATTAATCGATTCTAATGGAGCACCATTGTTTGAAAATATACCGTCACAATTGGTAGATAATGAAAAGCCGATGCCAAGTCGAATTTTGATCTGTTCTGAAGAACAATTCAAAACTTTTAGTCTTCCAAATTTCAAGACCATCAACAAATTCAAATTGACCGCACATGAAGGTGCGCGTGTAAGAAAAATTGACATAGGAAAATTCTATCACAAACAAAATACAAATCTTTCGGAATATTCATTAATGTTTTTGACCAATCTGGGAGATGTGAACATATTTTCATCATGGTCAGATTTTAAACGAAAATATCAACATCATTTTCTAAAAAAAGAAGATATACACGGAATTTCTAGTTTAGTTTTTACGAATACGGGTGAAGGTTTCTATCTAAAATCATCGAGTGAATATCAAAGATTTAGCTTGTCCGCTCGTCGAGCAGGTCATCTAGAATGTCACATAAAATTAGAAGAAACTGAAACTACTGTTTCAAACGATACGGCAACAAATATAATTTCGTAAGTGATATATAATTTTTCACAAAAATCATCATCATTGAATTAAAATACTAAAATTATTTCTAACATAGAAGCAATATCTCGATAGACGATAAAAATACTTCACCGATTTCTCCAGCTAAAAACCAAAATGGTGTTTCCAGTATTGATCAGAATGGCACCATTTCTGCAGGAAGTGATCCTGAATTGACATCTTGATCTTTGAAAAAAGAAATTGACCAATCATGTTCATGATAATCTACAATTGCATGAACAAAACGATATTTTCTTTCTATATATATTTTTTATTTGTTGTTTTTAAATTTTTTCATTCTTTCATTTTTGGACTTTTTATTGGAAAAATTATCCAGAATCTTTTAAAAATATTTGATTTTAAAAATAAAATTGATAATTATCAAAAAACGGAAAAGATGTTAGTTTTACTATTTGCACCCAACTTGGCTGATAATGATGAAATTGCTAATTTATGATGTGTTTACAATAATATTATTTTCTATAAATAAATTTCATTCATTATCATGGTTCATTTATCTTTTTATCGATCACAGTTCTGGTAAATTCTAAAAAATGGGTAATTTTTGGTCAAACACAGATGCTAATGAAAATCAAGAAAATTCTTCATCTCATCATTATTATTATTATCCTCCAAAAAATGGAGCACGTTATTTTGGCTCAACATTTATTATGGGAAATGATAAATTTGAAATGACTCAACCAGAATCATATCTATTTGGTGAAAATTGTGACCTCAATTATCTTGGTGGAAAGCCAAGTCCATTTCCTTATGCAGCCCCCTTTCCAAATGAACCGATGCAAATGCTCAGATCATTGATAAACATTCGTAAAGAAACTGCCAAACTCATCAGTCCTGATAATGGAATCGATAATGTTTCGGAATCTAATTATAAGATCGAATTTATATTTGATTCCGATGTTGATTGTTCAATAACGGTTTATTTTCTTTGCAAAGAAGATATCTCGACACAAGGCATTAAATACATTCCAAAAGATAATTCGTATCGTTCGGAAACATTCCACTATAAAGCTGGAATTGGACAATTATTTTCGCAAAGTTCACCCGTCTTTAATCCACAAAATTATAATATTTGTGATCTAATCTATAATATACTCGATGATAAAAGTGAATTTAACGTGGCTGCCCTTTATCCATTGGTAATCAATTGTGTGGCCGATGAAGGTGATGAGCCACGACAATCACATTCATTAATTGCAATTATTGAAAAAGTTTATGATCAAATCTTTTCATTAAAACCGATCAAACAGAAAATATTTGTTGATGGTCTTACCTATCTTTTGCAAGAAATTTATGGTATCGAGAATAAAGCTGATAATAAAAACGATAAATTGAATGGTGAACAGGATGATCAAGATAAATCCTTCGAATGTGTCATATGTATGAGTGATTTACGAGACACATTAATTTTACCATGTCGACATTTTTGTGCTTGTTATAGCTGTTCTGAATCATTAAGGTTCCAGACTAACAATTGTCCTATTTGTCGTGTTCCATTTCGGGCATTGTTACAAATTAAAGCTGTACAACGCATATCAGCTGCTGATTCAGCATTAGCAGCGAATAATAACGCTTCAGGAACACTAATCAATTCAAGGCAACAACAATCAATCCTATCATCTGATGACATTCTTAATGATGTAATGATCGACATACCGCCTGGTTATGAGACTATTCCCTTGGTTGAAGCGTTAAATGGACGATCACAATCACAATTATTGGACCGTACAATTTTTGATGTTCAGACGAAAAATCAATCATCGATTAAACCTATCATTGATAATGGTGAGCACACAACGAATTCAAAGACGAATAAAATAGTAAATCAAAGTGAGGATATGGACGATAATAATAAAGATGCAGACAAATCGATGAATTTCAATTCGACTCAACCAAAAGGTTTGCAATGGAATTATATTAAAATATAAGAATTTTGAATTTATTTGAATAAAAATTTTTTTCAATCAACAGCCCCACTAACTGATGATAATGCCAGTGCATCATCATCATCATTAGGAACGGTTCAAGAAAATGCACAATTATTGGAAAAACAAGCATTATTAATGTCAACATCGTCGGTGATGAAACATTGTGGTAACAATTGTCGGAAATCAATAACTGAGAAAAAAGATGACGAAGAAAGTTCTATTACTAATAACAATAATGCTACGATACAACCGATTTGAATTGAGTATTTATTGCATGATTTCAATTTCTTGTTTATAAACCAATGATTTCTAATGGATCACCAATAAAAATTTTTCCATTCCCTTTTGGTATCAAATTTATTCCGAACATTGGTGCTTTTTTGGTCCATTTTTCTTGGATACGATAAGTCTTCAATGTTTTTAATGGTTCCATTTCAGGATTCAAAACACCTGTATCCGGATCGACAGTTGGCAGCACACAACGATCACATGGTTTCGGCATATAGTATTCCAAATTATTGATGCGAATTTTATTCCATTCATCCTCTTCATAGGCATCAGCATTTTCGACTAGAAAATTAGGCCGAAAACGACGATAGTCAACTTCCAATTTACCTTTTAATCGTTCATTTAACTCATCAATGGAACCATCGTTGATCATCAAGATTGGAAAACCATCTTGATAGACAACTCGATTGTCTAATAAATCACCGAAAACTTCTGATTGACGATGCTTCAGATCTTTCCCTATACGTAACAATTTGATTTCAATATTTAGAAATCTGGTAAACCATTCACAAAATTCCTTTTGACAAACATAGCCTTCGGTAATTTGTCCCCAAATATCGAAAGAGATGACATCATTGGTAATCAGTTTTTCGTCATCAAAACATGGAATTTTCAATGTTTCCAAGCCGGGTGCATTAAGTACTATGTGTTCATCTTCAAGTTGGATTGTAATCAGGGCAAGTTTTGGCTTCATACGTTGAGAAATCATAATGTTCTTTGCGTTCACCAAAGCCATTGTGCGATCATGAAAACCATTCCATTCAACACCAGTGTCCACAATATCAAGATGATCAACTTCGAATCCTGAAAATTCATAAAAAATTAAGATTTATCAAAACAAAAATAAAATAATTATAATAAAAACCTCGTAGTGATTTGATGGGGTAAATGATCAATTTCTTTATTTTTGGAGGTCCTTTTCTCCATTTTTTTATCCAAGACCTGAAAATTATTAGCCCAGAAACGATGGTCAAAGCTAGACCAATTTTTCTTTGAATATCGTTCATTATTTCGTATTTGTCCTTTTTTCAATTTCACATGAAAGCTTATGTGCAGTAGAAAATGTCATGCAATTTATCTTTTAATCGAATATAATCGATTTAAAAATGATAATAATAATAAATGAACAAACAAATGACGCAAAATGTTGATCATGTTGTATATGAAAAGTATCCTTCAAGAAAAAATCATCATATCAATCAAATGATTTCTTTTATTTATTTTCTTTTATTTTATCATTTTTGATGCCAAATCAATAAGAGATGGACATCGCTCAACATGTTAATAATATTCTTGAAAAAGTAATTATTCTTGTATAGATTAATTTATTTGTTTTTTATAATTTTTTTTATTTAACAGATGGTCATATCCAATTCACCTCAAACAGAATTGACCAACATCGAGTATATTAATAAAATCTTTCCAAATGAGCAATCTTTATCAAACATCGATGAAGTACTCAAAATTCTAAAGGATAAAATTGGGTAAATCTATCAAATTATGTATTAATCCAATATTAAAAAAACGCATATATTCCAGTGTTTTAGATAAAGAAATTCGTGAGGCAATATGTTCGCAGAAAACTGTCGAAGAAAATGGACGAAAAACTTTAGAAAATGCTAGAGGGTTGATAATCAATCTTTCTACTGTAATACATGAGATTAAAAATCAGGCAAAACAGTCAGAAAAAATTGTAAGTTTTTCCATTCGATGAATTTTTTATATTCTAATAAACTCATGTTCATACAGGTGGATGAAATTACGTGCAATATTAAACAATTGGATAATGCCAAAAGAAATCTTACGCTGTCTATAATCATGTTAAATAATTTACATATACTTGTACAAGGTACATTTATTTTAAAAGAGACGGCTAAAAAACGACAATATGGTACTGCATCGAAAACCCTTCAGGGAATCTTGGACGTACTGAAACAATTTGATCGTTTTAAACACATTCCTCACATATCAAAATTAACTTCAGATATTGATGAAACATGCAATCAATTAGGTGAACAAATCCTTGGCGATTTTCGCGAAACATTTGAATCAAAAAATATGACCAAATCACTTTCACAAAATCAAATTCAATTATTGGCCGAAGGTTGTTTAGTGTTGTCAATTTTAGAGCCAAAATACAAACGACAATTGATTACATGGCTAGTCGATCTTGAATTAGTCGAGTACAAAGCTTTGTTCCAAGATAATCAAGATATTGCTTGGTTGGATAAAATTGATACACGTTTTTCATGGCTAAAAAAACATCTTATTGTTTTTGAAGATAAGATTGGATTTTTATTTCCACCGAATTGGGAAATTAGTGAATGTATTGCAGTGGAATTTTGCAAAATTACCCGACAAGATTTGATTCAGGTGATGAATAATCGATTCATCGAACTAGATGTGAATATTCTGCTTCCAGCTATTTCGAAGGCTACAGCTTTTGAAAAACTGTTGCATCAACGATTCTCCGGTGCTACAATTCGGCAGGAAAAAGCTAGTTTTCAATCTAAAAATGTTTTTTCTGGTTTAATCACTAATTGTTTTGAAAATTACCTCAATATTTATGTTGATGCTCAAGATAAAAATTTCGACAAGCTGGTTAATCAATTTGTTGAAGAGCAAACAAAACAATCAATGAATAATCAAGAATCTACAAAAGCAGAAATATTTTCTTCTAGTGGAAAACTATTCACGCAATATAAAAATTGTCTTATTCAATGTATTTCATTAAGTAATCGTTTACCATTGGTATTATTGTCCAATACATTCCAGAAATACCTACGTGAATACGCTCATAAGATTTTGCAAAATACGATACCACGTGTCGGATCGAACATTTCATTGGCATCATCACTTTCAAATACGATATCCAATACCAGCGCTTCTGGGGTTTTTTCTGCCGCATCATCAGCTGCTGGATTGATTCAAATATTTTTGAAAGATCTGGACAATAAATCCTACACAAATCCAGAAATCAAACAAATTTGTTCCATCATTTTAACATCAAATTATTGCCTGGAAACCACACAACAGTTGGAGAAAAAAATACAGGAAAAAATTGACCCATCATTGATTGAAAAGATCAACATGAATGTAGAATGTGACATATTTCATGGTATAACATCAAATTGTCTACAATTGCTGTCACATTCGGTTGAGAATAGCTGTGAACAAGCATTGAATACAATGATCAAAACACAATGGGCAAATATGGGCACACCAATTGGCCATAGTCAGTATGTTTCATCATTGATATTGACATGCCATCAATCATTTCCTTTGATCAGAGAAAATCTATCCGATGTTCCTAATTATTATCATCAATTTTGTCAAAAATTTGTCGAAGCTTTCATATCGAAATTCATCTCGAATATATTCAAATGTAAACCACTTAGCCAAGGAGCTGCTGAACAATTGTTGCTCGATGCACATACAATGAAAAAGATTCTGCTTGAATTGCCTGAATATAAATTTATCAATGTCGGTCATAATAGTATTCCATCGTCATATACCAATACGGTGATTACCGGCATGACTAAAGCCGAAATGATTTTAAAGATTTTATTAGTACCTGCATCACCAGCCGAAATGTTTGTCGAAAATTATTTTAAATTGTTTCAAGAAAAAGATATGAATGAATTTCAAAAAATAATTGAAATGAAAGGTATAAGAAAATCGGAAAGTTTAACACTAATTGAATTGTTCAAAAAAAAGATGATCCATAATTATGAAAACAAGAATTTAGATTATAAAACAGAAATTCAAATTTCGGAATCAGAACCTAATGAATCTGGATCAATTTCTTCGATTCATTCGAATCGAATAAAAAAATTGGAAAAATTAATAAAAAACCGTCTCTAAATGATTTATAAAACTTTAACAATGAATTTATTTAATATAATAAATTAGTTTTATTATTCAATAAAATTTTTTTTTTTTTTTTCATTAAATCTGCTAATTCTGTTGCAACGATCTCTATTAGCTCTGTTGCGTTTGATAAGAACAATGGATATTTAATGACAATTTTGAAACAAGCGGGCCAAAAGAATCGATCCAAATTGAAGAAAAATGCCATCTATCGAAAAATTCATTTAATCATTCTTTAAGTTTTATTTATTTTTTTTTGTGTATTTTGTAAAGTGAGCATAATGAATAATAATAATATTTAACTGTTCTTTTTGTTTTCAAACATAAGCTTGATTGTGATATATTTGTATTATTTGTATTTTTTTCGAAAAAATGAGACTTTCACATCGATCATTGTTTGCTTCATTGTTGATTACCGTTTTTCTAATCATATTATTGAGTAAAATCGATGGAAAATCTTCATGGACTTGGTTTTCCATATTCACACCAATATGGATTCTAGATCTTTTCACATTTCTTCTGTATTATGCCCGACAACGAACAACGGAATTTTATTATGATTTTCAATCTAAACGTACCATCGTGAGCAGTATAATCGTAAAATTAATTTTCCAATGTTTGTTATGTGTTAAATTGGAATTCTTTCAATCATTATCATCATTCATCGTTATGATTCCTTTGTGGATATTTTTGATAATGATTTCAATAAGTGTTTTTCGAGAGATGATTACCAATGAAGATTGACTTATAAAAATGACTTAGGAATATCGACAAGATCAAGTGAAGAAATCTCTTCGGCAATTCCACATAGATTATCACCAATAGCAATATGTACATAGCCATTCACACCGAAATCTAAATTCCAAGTATTTCGTACACGATAATATGGAATATCTCCTGTTAGATCATAGCCAGTAATCTGAACGGCATGATTACGATTATTGAAACAATGATATTGAATGATACCACCAAGATAATTTTGCCATGTAGAAGCATCAACTGTTGCTATCACTGGGCCATGATTGGCAATCATTCTAATTACCTGATGTTCGTTACCAACTAAATTTTCACAAAGATGATCAGTACGTATTCGTACACCATTTCTTCTTGAATCACTTCGACAATCACCAGCAATTGATTCCGATGGATAATCTTTAATAGTTTCCAACGTGACATTCATCTTGGACATCCATTCTATTGTCGAGCATATATCACCGCCGTCACATCCACGGTTCGTTGAGCAATCAACCAATTGTTGAGTACTGAATTCACACAAAGTTCTGTTCGTTTTAATGGCCACCATTGATTCGACAGTAGTGGCGATGCTATACGCCCAACATGCTCCACATTCTCCTTGATCACGAATACTGCTGACAGCATTTTGATCTCGCCAATCAAATCGTTGAGGTATATCATAAGGAATGACAAAAGATTCAATAGTATTTCGTCTTGATTTTTTCTTTTTTATCAATTTCGAACCATGATTTTTTAAAACTAAAAATCTAATTTAAAAAAATATTTTCGGTTATAAAAAAATCACCATACCAGTTTGTTTGAATTCATGTGGACTTAAGTCTGAATATTTGGTAAGGCCATAATAGGCACTGTTTTCATGTGCACGAAATTGGTTCAAAAAACGAATCTTTTTCAATGATTTCTGCAATAGAAAGAATGATTCATTTAAAGTTTAGAGTTAATTTAAATTGATTGTTAAATTGATCAAACCTCAAAAATTTTTATTCTACGGATATATTCATTTGGATCATTTTTGTATGGCTTTTCAAATTGATCAATAAATTGTTCAAATTGAAACTGTATCAAATCTGTACTTTGTTTGACGATCAATAGATTCAGAAAGAATCGAAGAAATAACATTCTAATGATTTTGTGAATAATTTTACTGACCGTTACAATCTAATCCTAAACATATTCTATTGGCCGTTGGAATTTTTTTCTTTGAATAAAATTGAACACGCCATCCAGTGGCTGGAAAAAACATCATCAAAATTAAAATAGCCGACAAGAAATTAATCAGCTGGAATTAAATTTTGTTCCAAATGAATTGAAGAGATGGCGGTTTGTGTGTTGGATTATGGAGAAGCAAAAAAAAAAAATAGTCAAAATTGAGTCATTAAGTTTACTTTTTTTTGTTGTGGTCATTTTTCAACAACATCATTGATTTGAACATTTTTATGAACAACAGAAATTAAGACGAAAAAGTGCTAAAAACTCTAAAACAATGAGCCGTAACGTTGTCGTAAACGCTGTCGGAAAACCAACGGCTTCAGTAATTATTTTTAATGAATTTTTTCACTGCAGATAAAAAAAAATTATCAATATTTTTCATTTAGATAATCTTTTTACATGGTCTTGGAGATACTGGCCATGGCTGGTCATCGACGATCAAAGCAATTAAACCATCGTATGCCAATCTGATTTGTCCGACAGCGTAATATATATATGAATTAATATTTTTCTTTACATAATTCGGTAAATTTGTTATATTTATCAGTGATATTATGCCGGTCACACTTAATGGTGGTTTTCCAATGCCCTCATGGTTTGACTTATATTCATTGGATACCAATGGCCGTGTTGATGAACCCGGAATTGAACGTGCAAAAGCTTTAGTCGAAGGATTAATTAGTGCAGAAGAAAAGGCTGGCATTCCATCGAATAGAATACTTCTTGGTGGATTTTCACAAGGCGGTGCATTGGCACTTTATTCCGGTTTGACCTATCCGAAACCGTTGGCCGGAATAATTGCACTCAGCTGTTGGATTCCTTTGCATGATAAGTTGAACATTAGCGAATGTAATAAGAAAACACCAACAATTCAGTGCCATGGCGATGCGGATCCAATTGTAATTTTCAATTTTTTGAAATTATTATATGATTATATTACATTATTTTATATTATTATATGTTTTACAGGTCGCTTTGAAATGGGGACAAATGACATCGGAATATTTGAAAAAACATTTGACCAATTACAGTTTTAAAATTTATTCAAGATTACAGCATAGCTCAAATGATGAGGTAATAGAATTTTTTATGTAAAAAATTTAAATTATAATTTCAATCTTTTTTTTACCGATTCGTAAAATAGGAACTCCGAGACATGAAAAAATTCATAGAAGATAATCTAAAATAGACGATTTTGATTTTATTAATTATGTTCTCAAAATTATTTAAAAAAATATCATATAGAATTGATTAACAAATAATAAGAGAAATTGTAACCATTCTAAAATGATTAAATTTTGTTTTGACCAATGTATACATTTGCGTTCGATTCTGGTTGACCATAAATAATTTTTCCAAGCCTTGAAGAGAAATGATACCGATGGCACGTGAATGGGCCATTCGCATTGAAAAACATCCGTATTCAATTAAACCGATAGGTTCATGATCATCATCATTAACAGTATTGATAATATTTTCAGTTTTCAAACAATCACCATCATCAGTAGATATCGATAAATGATCCAATGATTTGGGAACTATAATTATGTCATCAGTATTGGGCGTGCCTCTTAGATAATCCACCATGACCTGGATCAGAGCATTTTCGGGGTCAATAATATTGCAGACAATTTTATCAACTGAATGATAGGTATCGAGGCTGGATAAAATTTCATGACTTCGAATGATATATTTGTTCTCAAAATTGAATCCAATTGCACAAGATGTATTCGGGTTTTTACTACGATTAAACATACAATCTCTATAACCGATTTGTGGATACAGTAATGTATTGGTATCGACTGTCATCACTTCTAAATCACGTAGCCCGCCAACCAAATGTGCCATGTTTGCATTAATTTTATTCCAAATTTTTTTCAAATTTTGATTTGGAATTAAAATCTCAATTGTTTCAATTTGATTATCAAGACGATACTGTTTAAATGCAATAATTTCTTTTTCCAAATTATTGAAAAACATTGAAAAATTCAAATTCGTTGATTGATCTAGATCCAAACCATGCCATTTTTCATGTTCCAATGTTGGAATTTTTTTTCCAATTTTTTTGCTGAGACGTGCAAATGAATGTGGACCATAAAGACGAACGCAAGAACAATCTATTGGCTCAAATGATAATGTGATATTGTGTTCAAGAAATTGTTCCAATATGGCTTCGAAAAAAAGTTGATGTGCTGTAAAGGATAAAGATAAATTGTCATTTCGTTCGATTTTGACAACATCACAAGGACCGATTAAATTATATGGATATTTTTCGTATTCATATAAATTTATCTTGATAGAATGATGAACAGGAACTGTTTTCAGTTGCTCCAGTTGCAAGGCTGGAATAAAATTTGAAAGTTGTCCATAAATACTTTCAATGTTGGAATCCAGTGATTGTAATAGAAATGTTTTTAAAAATGGCAGATAATAACATAGGCTACCGTTCTTGGTACCACGATATAAGATTCTTTGATTTTTCATATTATTTTTCCATGGAATAAAAATATTCCATAACAATTCCATTTTGAAACGTTTTGTAAACCACATATGTAAAATGGTACGGCGAGAATCCTTATTACGTTTACGGATTTTTCGTTTACATTGTCGTCGTTTTGATGATCTTTTGTTTAATAAAGTTTTGTTTGTAGATTTAATTTGTGGTATGAATTTTTGCAAATTTTTTGGCAAACGTTTTGGATTATTACTAGCAGCTCGTCTTCGTATATGGCGAGGTACGCGTTGCAAAACATTTTTACATTGTTTTGTTTGACATTGTTTTTTCAATGCATTTATCTCGACGATATGAGAATGAATAAAATTATAGATTGATATTTCTACATGTAAACAAATGACAATTATTTATGATAAATAAAAATGAGAAATAAGATTTATTTACCATCAGGAATGTCAATATCCATGGCATGAAATTTTTTTTTTTTTTTTTTGAATACGAATAAAATTAAAAATCAAACCACGTGACTAATAAAAAAATGGGTCTATTTTAATCCTATGTGTTTTTTGATCAAGACCTTGCACGAGGATCTCTCTTTTTTTGGGATTTATTTAACTCAAATTTACTAAATTAATTTTCATATATACTCTCAAATAATAAACATGTACCCCCCAAAAATACGAGTCATTGATTTGAATCGTCTTAAATATAGTACAGCTTTATATATACAACAAAAATTATTTACCAAAGTTCAACAAGAATCAGCGACAAATTCAGGACCAAATTATTTAATATTCGTTGAACATGATCCAGTTTATACAATTGGTATTCGAAGTAAACAATATTCGGATAAAGAATTTCAAGAAAAACTTCGACAATTAGGAGCAGATTTTTCTTTAACAAATCGTGGTGGATTAATAACATTTCATGGTCACGGTCAACTAGTTGCCTATCCAATCGTGAATCTTAAAAATTTTCCCATTACCAAAAATAGTGTTAAAAAATTTGTTTGTCAACTTGAATCAACAATTATGGATGTTTGCAGCGAATTCGGAATCAAAGCAGCCAGATTGGATGGTTATCCTGGCGTTTGGGTAGATTCAGAACGAAAGATTGCTGCTCTTGGCATCCATTGTAGTCGATATGTAACGATGCATGGAGTGGCTATCAATTGTAATGTCAATCTTGGTTGGTTTGATCACATTGTTCCATGTGGAATTGAAGATAAATCAGTTACATCAATATCAAATGAATTAAATAAGAATATTTCCATTGATCAAGTAAAGCCACTATTTTTGAAACATTTTTGTGATAAATTAGAATGTCAAATTGAAAAACATTAATTAAAACTATAATTGAGTAGAAATTCTTTCAATTTTGTTGTACAAATGAAACGATGTGATATAGTGTTTTTTAATGAATAATCCATTTCTCCATACGTTTGTTGATATCCATTTGGCTGAAAACAAGGATCCCAACCAAAATCAAGACGGCCTCTTGGATGAACAATTTTTCCATCGATCATACCGCGAAAAATATGAACAGGGCCATCGATATGTTCCATGAAAGCCATCATACAAATGGCTGTTGCTGTTTTATCATGCCAATCTTTTATTATTCTAGGCAGACCTTCCGCACCTATTGCATCCATAAACCATTTTATATAAGGACCAGGTAATCCTTTCAAGGCTGTAATGCTAAAAAACAATCGGATAAATAATCAGAAAAAGAATGAATCAAATCACATACTTGAGTGAAGTATCCTCGACCAATACTGGTCCATTTACAATACGGATAGCACTTTTACATTTTTCTTCAACAATAAATTCTAAATCTCCTTGATATTCTGGCAAATCAATTTTCTGATGGACAATCTGTTTCATGTATAATAAAAAAAAGGATGATTAGAATCACAGAATAAAAATGATTTATTATATACTTGAAACATTGAATTATCACCAATTATATTTATAATTTCATTCAATTTATGTTTGTTTCCGGTTATGAATGTTATTGTTTTCATTGTTAATTTTTTTTTACAGAAAAGAAAATTCACGTGGAAATTCGTACAGCTGATTTTCTTCCCCGGACATCTGTATGTTTGTCTGTCTGTCCACTATATATAATTAAGGTTAATATAGATAGCACATTTGAAACCGATTTATCAAAAAAAAACTACCATTGTTTGTCTGAGATCAGAACAGAAATTAATCGTTATGTATAGAAAATGTTCTTTGTGTAACGATGATCATCATGGATACCTAACCATGGATACCATATAATTTATTCGAACTTTATTCAACCAAATCTAACCAACTAACATCCGGTTAAGAATGAAATTATCATTACAAAGCCATTGAAAAAACAATGACTTTTTTATAGAAATAAAGACGAGACTCTCAACCAAATTGGAGAAAAAAAATCCAAGCAATATATGGCATAGCAAATGTCTCTATATATGCAAACTCGTGAAAATTATCGAAGTGCGTTTGAAACAACAATCAACATATATTTAAATTCAAATAGTTGTTTATTTCATTTGGGACAATTTCGTGGTCGTCATTACAATGAATGAAACAAATCGGAGGATTGTCATGATCATCATCATCATCATTTGATGATTTGCCATAAATGGTAGAAAAATTTCGCCTTTTTTCAACCAAACAAACAAGCAAAATTAACAAGTTGCTTGCTTTTTTTTTTTTTTTTTTTTTTTGATCGACAACGATAAAAGAATGAATGAAAGAAAGAATCCCTGAATACAAATTTCAGAAATAATAGAGAAAAATAATATGAATGAAATGAACGCCTCGCGATAGCCTCGAATCTATTCCATTCATTCAAAAAAAATCTCTTTATTCAACCAAACTTTCAAACCAAATACATCAATATATAATGCAATATATACGAAAGAAGAAAAATGTGTGATCATAATTATGATCGAACAACTACAAGTCAACAATCAAAAAAAAAAATTATATAGAAGAATGAATGGATGCGCTTTCGAACATCGATCCACAAAAAACATAAAAAAAACACAATAATAAACTTGGATGCAACAAGTTATAATGTTGGCATCCAATGTATATCTATGCCAACATTTTTTTTTCTCTCTCTCTCACACATACACACATACAATTCTTCCACAACTAACCATATGTTTATATATGCCACACATACATATATACACAAATAAACATTTAGACCGCCACACACATTTGTTGTCGTTGCCGACGACGACAACGACTACTTTTGATAAAGACTCACCTGTCGATTTGATTTTTTATTTGTAGAATGAGAATGATAATGCTACATGCTACCTGTTGACATTCTCTAATATTATATTCCCATTTATCTATATTCACCCCTTCATCAAATTGATTCATTCGAAATTCGAATGAATGAATCAAAATTTTTACTATCGAGGATAGTTTGTTCATTAATTTTTTTTTTTTACTATCAAATTCATTCATTTTTATTCTGTCGTTTGAATAAGACATCAAAACAATTGAATATTTTGATTGAAAATCCATAGTTACTAATCATCATCATCGTTATTTGTTTTTGTTTCGTTTGTTGTCGTTGTCATCGATAGAAATTTCAAAAAAAAATCTGTTTGTAGAATCCTTTTTTTCCGGCACATCGAATTAATTTTTTAAATATTCCAGCAACTTGTTCATCAACCAGATTCTTGAAATTTTCTTGACATTTTCAACGTACAAATATTACGGCAATAATATAATTTATTATTCATTTTTTTTCGTGTACTCCTCTAAAACGCAATTTATAAATTGGCAGCTATTATCAGTCAATCACTAATTCATCATTCAAAATCTATCATCAATTCCTCATCTACTTACACTAATTATTTATATCTGAAAAGTGAAGAAAAAAAAATCTGTAAACCTCAATTATCATCCACAGAAAATTAATACTAACCCAAAAACACTAATCAAATTGATTACCATCGAATCGAATAATCATCATTTACAAATGATTTTTTGTTGATTATCTTTGAAAAAAAATCAGAATAAACCAAACACAAAATGTATAAATTTGACAAAGGTAACCACCGACTTTTTGTAAAAGGATCTCGTGAAGATGATGATCCGGATAATATTGCCGATTCGAATGATCGTCATTTAATCAATGATCATACAGTCGATCGACAACAATATGAATTTGATTCAAAAAATCATATGGCATCTGCATCACAAGAGACACGTGAATTATTTCGTACAAGTAACAATCGAGCTGGCCTAAAAACTGTACAAACAAAACGTGTGGCTAAAAAGATTACCACAGTAAATCGTGGTGAACAAAGAAAATTGGTAAGCCCTATATTCATTTTTTTATTTGTTCTTTATCTATTGATCCATCCATTCGAAGCGTATTAAAAAAACAATAATATTTGATTGACAATCAAAAATTAGTTTAATTAGAATACATTTGTTCGTTTCCGCTGCTCCCACCAGAAAATTTCTGAATTTTCTTATAGTAATTTTCTTTCAGAATTCCATCGGATGTAGGTTGCTGATGAAGGTTCTTTAGTATTTTTTCGAGCACGAAATTTTAATTTTATGATTGCAACTCTTTTATCAATTCATTTATTGAATTTCTATTACCTATGCATATAGGCTTTATATGAACTATTGGTTGATTACTTTTTATGGACATTTTTTTTAATTTTGCTTGCTTTTGTGATCACACAGAAAAGCGAAAAAAAATGTGGCAAGGTGAGATTTCTTCTTACTTTTTTTGTGTGTGTGTGTGTGTGGACAAATGATGATGATGATGGCGACAATGATGTGTTGTTTGTTTGCCAAAACAATCGCCCACCATCAATGCGTAGGTTTCATAGCTTTTTGGAATTATCTATGTCGCTGGTGTGATGATGGAATGAATATAATTTTTGTTTTTTTTTTTGTTTCGACCTCCATTTCGGATTCATTTTAGGAATGTAATATGGAATAGATGGAAAATTTTTCTTTTTTTTTTGATGTAACAATAACCTTGTATCCATAATGATTGGTTCATTTTGAAATTTTAAGTTTTTTTTTGCAATTGCTTAAAATATAACGCCTATTAAACATATTATGAAACAATTTTCTTGGAATCTGCTTTTTTCTGGTTGGATGGATCAATTTAATTATTATTAAAGTGATCTCTAGAAACTAAAAATGATTGAATCAAATATATTTTATTTATTTATTTATTTTTAATTTTGACAGCCAACAATTTCAATGCTCGAAGGAAATAAATTGAAAGAAAAATTAATGAAATGGGCACAAAAATCAACACGTGGTTATCCAGGTGTGAATGTTTGTGATTTTACCAATAGTTGGCGTGATGGCCTCGCATTCAATGCCATTATACATCGTAATAGGTAGGGTTTTAGAAATTGTAAATATCAGTTATTAATGATTGATGCAATCAAATTATAGGCCTGATTTGCTTGATTATCTTAAATGCCGCGAACGATCAAATCGAGATAACCTTCAAACTGCATTTGATGTTTTATCGAAAAATTTTGGCATAAATTGTTCGCTTACACCTGATGAAATTGTCAGATCTGAACCAAATGAAGATGAAATGCTTAAATATTTAGAGGAAATTTATAACTTGTTTCCGAATCCTCCAGATCACAATCCATTATGGGATGCAGAGAAAATCCGTCGAATCGATGATTATAAAGATTCGGCAAGTCGTCTATTAGTGTGGCTTCGTGAAAATATTCCAAAATTGAATGATAGAAATTTTCCAAATCAACTAAGAGAAATGGTTCATCTTAAACGTGAAAATGATCTATTCAAAACGGAAACAAATACCACCGAAATTGCATGATAAACAAAAATTGGCTAGTATTTATGAAGATGTATTGAACATGGCTCGTTCATTACCAGGTAGACATGTTCGAATTGAAGATGAATATGACATCAGTAATATTGAAAGATTATGGAAGAATATGATCACTGCTCATCAGAAACGTGATCACGATATCTTAGAAGAGATTGCGCGTTTAGAAAAATTGGAAAAGATTGCCTCAGATTTGGTCAAACAGATACAAATCTGTGAAGATAATCTGGAAACCATAAAGAAACAGATTGCTGAAGAAGAAAAACAGGTGTTGAAACAAGATCCATTAAAACCAAATTTCAACATTGATAATATTCAAAAAAATCTAGCCGAAGAAGAACGCAGAATTGCCAACATGTACGATGTTTTGAAAATATTGACTGATAATAAATACCATGCAGCTAATTCATTGCGAAATCAAGTGGATTATTTACATGACAAATGGAAGAGCTTGAAATTCAATTTTGACAACAATGTCGTAAAAGTTTTGAATGATCGAAAAGAAGCTGCCCTACGACGACCAAAAACCGAGGAAGAATTAATCAATGAAAATGAACATTTCCGTTTTCTTCATGATTGTATACAAGAATTATTGAAGAAAAGAAAATATCTCGAAAGTTTGAATATTGGCGAAGATCTTCATACCATCCAAAGACGATTGGAACAATTTCACGAAGAACAAAAAGAATTGAAACAATTCCAAAGCAAAATCGATGAGTGCCATAACCGTAAAATACACATCAAACGAGAAGAAATGCCAATCTATAACAACATGTTAGATCGGCTTCGAACTGCCTATGATGAAACAACTGGCTTTGTTCGACAACGAATTGACCATCTTCAATCGTTGTTAGATTTTTTCAAATCAGCCGAAAAAGAATTATTATGGATCAAGAATAAAGAGGAGATTGAAATCTCTCGCGATTGGTCATTGAAAAATCATAACATTGAAGAATTGTCAAAATATCATTATAATTTGGTCAAAGAGATGGAATCACATGAACGTGAATTCAATAAAGTGCAAGAAAAAGGTGAAAGTTTGATTAGAAATCGTCATCCAAGCACCAAATTAATTGAAAATCTTATGGCCAAAATGCAATACAATTGGTCATGGTTATTGCAGCTAATCAATTGTTTTGAACAACATTTAAAACATACTGGTGATTATTATAATTTCATGGATGATGTTAATGAATCACGAAAGTTGATCAATATGATGGAAGACAAATTGAATTCTCAATACAGTCGGCATCATATTACGATTGAAGAAGGCGAAAAAATGATGCAAGAAATGAAAGCATTGAAAGAAGACATCACTAAGATTGGCATTACTATTAGTGATCTCGAAGACAAAAGTTCGACTATTGTCAATTTAAAACAACGAAAAGCACCGCTTCCTAATCCAATCAAAGTCAAATCATTATGTATGATTAAACATGAGAAAGGTACGATTTCAAAGAATGAAATGGTCACATTGTTGGATAATTCACAAAGAAATAAATGGAAAATTGCCTCACCAAACAATGCCGAGTTGGCTATTCCAAGCGCCTGTTTTGTTATACCACCACCGGATCCAGATGTTCTTGAAGCATTGAACGAATTGAAAAATAAATTGGATTCATTGATTGGTTTGTGGGCACAAAAACAAAGAGAACTTCGTCAAAATCAGGTATTGGCCTCTTTAAAAGCAGTGAAAGATATCGATTATCCAACATATTGTTCAATGGATCCTCGGCAGCTTGATAAAATAATGCGAAGTCTTGAAGATGACATTAATAAATTAGCACGTGAAGGTCCACCTGATGATCCAATGATTCGACGATTATTAGATGAATTTGATGATATTAAGAAAAAGTTTGCCGATTTTGAAGCTCGTCGTCGTCAAGAAGAGGAAGATAAAAAGAATCAGGCAATGATACAAAAATTCATTGATTCCGCTAATGATCTTTTACAAAGATTACAGGAAAAGGAACGCATTTTGATTCAACGAGCACAAAATCAAATTCCACGTGAAATGTCCATATTGAAAACACTTATCGATGAACACGATGAATTTGAACGTGATCTGAAACAATTTGAATCACGAATCAATGAGCTAAAACAAGAATATACTCGAATTCATAGTAAATCACATGCTGCCGAATCTAAATATGTGACAATAATTGATACATGGGAACGTGTTTGTAAAATGTCTAAAGATTATAGTGAACGTTTGAAAGCTTTACAAACAGTATTGGATGATGTGGAACAAGCACGAGTTACTTTGAATGAAGTACAATCAAGTCTGATCCTGCATGAAGAAATTCCTGCCGATGAAATCGATCTGAATCAAATGTGTAATGAACTACGTAATCTACATAAAAAAACGAATCAATATAATGAATCATATGATCATTTATTATCCAATGTGACCAAAGTTCGACGATTGGTTGAACGAACACGACCAAAACAGACAACACATGCTGATTTGAATCGTCTTGAAGAGGATGTAAAAACATTATATAAAAAATGGAAAATGGCATCCACACAAATTACCGAACGACTTTCGATACTGGAATTGTGTAGTGATTTATTGAAAAAATATCGATCATTAATGAATGTGGAGAAAAATTGGATAACACAAACATCTGCTCGTGTCAACACTGTACTGAATCGTAGTGATCTAGATTATGTTTCGGTATGTTTATTCAGATGAATATTTGTGATGTTTTAAATAATTTGTTTTTATTCAAATTTATTATATTCAAAATTTAGAAACTATATGAAAGTATTGTTGAAAGAAAATCAGCCATTGATGATACGAATACCGCAGGCAATCGTTTCATACATGAAGCCAAATCATTGATGCAAAAAATCAAAGTCTATAATGATAGTCTTGATGATTATAATGTTGAAATCAGCGCTAAACGTGCAAGAAAATATGCAGGTGTTGAAATTGTGGAACAGGAATTGGAATCGCTTAACAATGAATATAAAAATCTTTTGGATAAAGTACTCTCCTATTTGAATCAATTACAAGATGACGAAAGTCGAATGCGGGAATTTGTAAGTATCTCAATCTTTTTATAAATGTAGTTTAATTTATTTTTTTTAACAATTTATGATTTTATGTTACTAACCAAATACTAACCAAAAAATTTTCGATTGTTTCAGCCATCTAAAAATGATGATCAACTTGAAAAAGGATTAAATATTAATAGTGATGATGATAATAGTTGTATGGATAATCAATTGGTTAGATCCATATTAGTTTTAGATGGCTCTAATTTTAATAGGAATAGATTGGATGATAATGGGAATATTTTACAACAAAAAAATCTTATTTTAGATTACAGATTAATAAGGAATCCCTCATTTGTTGCTAATGAGTGGAAATGGATTCGATCATTTAGAGATTTCTTTATGAACCTCAACGATTCGGACCAAAGAAACTTACTTCATCGTATGGCATTATTATTAGGATGTTCATCTGATAATAGCAAAAATCCATTTTTAGTGTTAGGGGAACTTTCATTGGTTGGTGGACCTCATGGAAAACTTTTGGAAAAATTGAAAAAATCTGGAAACCTTGTAATGGATAACAGGATAGGTTCTAGCAATAGATTTAAAGGGATAAATAATCAGTTGGATGATTATAATGAATTGGACCAGATTTCCATTGAGGAACTACCTTCTTCGGATGAGATGATTCAACAGCAACAACGAGATGATGCTGATCTAGGCCATAGTTTTGATTCGGATTCGAAACTTAGGTCTACTCGTCCTCTTTGTGCGAATTTGTTGATAGACTTGGATCTGTTTCTTGGTCTCTCCGAAAATGATGTAATGTATCTTTACATCCTATTTATGATAAGTGATATCGATTATCGATTGATTTTATATTTCTACGTTATTAAGAATGTTTATTAATTCTTTTTTTTATTTTGCTTTTCAACATAGAATTCCATCGCCGACAAACTAAAATATTGGCTGGATCAAAAAGAAAAATTAATTTCAGTTCTTGGACCTATCGGATCCGAGCCATACGTTGTCAATAGCCAATTGAGACAAATTACTGTGATGAAAGATGAATTCTCATCACAGGAACATCTATTGAATAAAATGGACAAACTTGGCCATTCTATTTTGGAACGAATGGATCGCACCAATCCTTACTATAGTGAAGTGCAAAATAAAATGAATGACATTCATAAAACATGGAAACAATTGTTGGCTATTTTAGAAGAACGTGAAAAGAATCTTTTGCTTGTCAACGAAGCTTCAACAGATTTTCAAAACAAATTATCAAAATTACAGCAAAATCTGGATACTATTTCCGATGAATTCGATAAAATTGTGAATTCTAATTTGGAAAAAGATGAACAATTATTGAAGATAACAAATCTGGAAGAAAATTTAGAATCACAACGACCATTATTGGCAGAATGTAGTAACGCTTGCAATAATCTCATCAATCTACTTACGGATAATGCCTCTAAAAATGAGATAAGAGATAAATTTAAATATGTTGAATCTAAATACAATGATCTTTCGCGAAAGATTAGCAACAAAAAAGCCGAATTACAATCAACAATTAAAGAAGATCGTGAATTCTTCATGTCTTGTGATCAACTTTTAGAATGGCTTCGTAACATGTTGAATACATTATCCAAAGATATTAAAGTATCAGCCATCTATGAAGTTGTTTCCAAACAGATTCAAGATTTCGAACCAATCTATCAACAAGTACGCGACAAAGAGCATGAAGTTCATATGGTCATAAATAGAGGCAATAATCTATTAAGTCGTAGTTCGGCATATCGTGCTGAAACATCCAATTGGCGACAAACATTGGACAATATAAAACGTCAATGGAATTTGGTCGAAAAAGAAGCTTTGGAGAAAAAATCAAAATTACACAAATGTCTAGACATTTGTCGTGAATTCAATGTCAATTATAATGATTTATATCCATTATTGGAACAATATGATTCCAAACTTCAAAGCTTTAAAGATGTTCCATTGAATCGTCCAGATTTGGAAAATCGATTAAAAGATATTCAATTCCTCAAAAATGACATCAATAAACGACAACGTGATTTTGATCATCTACGTAATTTAGCCGATCAATTGGTGTCGATTGCTGATACTGATAAGGATCATGTGAAAAATCGCATGAATCAATTGAAACAACTATGGGATCGGGTCAACTCTGAAGTGTTGAAACGTTCCCAAATGATCGATTCAATTTTGCATAAATTGATCGCCTATCAAGATAGTATGCGTGATTTCAATCAGGCAATGCAGCGTATCGAAGATAAGATGATGTCACAACATGCGTTTACTGATCAAAAATTGGTCGATCGCATGAAGAATCTTTTGGATGAAGCTAAAGGTCTTAGACACAATTTGGATCAAGTAAAAACACATGCCCGAGAGTTGATCAATGAAGTTAAAAATGAAAAATCTACACGACAAATTGAGAATGAAGTACGTGAAGCCGAAGAACGTTATCGTGCATTATTGGACAAACTGGACAGAAAATGTAAAGATCTTGACGTATTGGCCAACAATGTTAAAACATTCACCATGAAATTGACAGAAATTCAAAATCAATTAAATCAATTGGAACAACAATTGAATAATATGGCACCGATTGCACGTCATTCAGATATTCTTCGTCAACAAATGGCCGAAATCAAAGATTTTCGTAATGATTTAGAAAAGGTACATCAAAAATTAAAAGAAGCCGAACAATTTTACAAAAACATTACTGATAAAGATCCATCATTCGACAATAACATGTATCGATATCAATTGGAAAATATGAATCGACAACATGCACGATTAGATGATGCAAGCCGACAACGTTTGAATAATATACAAAATATGATCGATAAATTGAAAGGATTCTATAATGATTATGATGGTTTGGATAAAAACCTGAACGATGTGAACAAACAAATTGATAACTTGAAACCAATAAGTCGAGATGTCGACGCTATTCGTGCTCAACAAAATGAATTCCGTAATTTGAATGCAAATTTGGTTGAACCCTTGGCAAGACGAGTGGATGATTTGCTTCGTAAAGCCAATGGTCTGATCCAATCAGCATTGCCAGGCGTCGATACCAGTAAATTAGAACAAGATACTGACAAAATCAATGGCAAATGGAATGATTTAAAAGAGAAAATAAATGATCGTGAACGTAAATTGGATTCTGCCATATTACAAGCCGGTCGTTTCCAAGATGCAATGGATGCATTTGAAAAATGGCTTAAAGATGCCGAAAACATGCTTGCCAATCAAAAACCACCAAGTTCTGATTATAAAGTACTCAAAGCACAAATCCAAGAACAACAATTCATCAATAAAATGGTCGATGATCGTGAAAATAGTTTGAAATCTCTAAGAGAAATGGGGCTAGAATTTATGCGAAATCTAGATCACAATGAAAAACATCATGTTGAAAATCAATTGAATGATCTATCCAAACGATTCAATATTCTTAAGAATAATTGTTATAAACGTTTAGATTTATTGAAACAAATTTTCCCGATCGCTAAAGATTTCAGTGATAAAGCTGTGCCTCTTCAGGAATGGTTGAATCAAACGGAACGTAAACTTAGTCTTTTGAAACATTCTCCCATTGATCAAGATAATGTTAAAAGTAAAATCGCCGAACATCAAATGTTGCATCAAGATGTTCTCAACCACAAAAACGAATTTGAACGTTTGACTGAGATTGCACAAAACTTAATCAGTCTTTTAACTGATGATGAAGCTCAAATCGTTGTGGATAAATCAAAAGAATTGACCGACCGTTATGCCAAATTGGTTGAAGATAGTCTTGATTTTGGTGAAATTCTGGATGAATCGAGAAAAATTCTTGAAAACTTCCTCAGTAACTTTGACGATCTATTTAATTGGCTCGATCGAATGGAACAAAGAGTGAACAAACATAAAAATTGTGCCATTACTGTCGAAAAGATTCGTGAACAATTGGACGATTTACATGATATTCAACGCGAAATTCAGTCAAATGAACCACGAATCTATGAAATATTTAATGTAGTTCAATCATTAAATCGTGGCGATTCCTTGATGATCAAACAAAAAACTGATCAGCTTCAATTCCGATTCAATGAATTGAAAAGAAAAGCTTCGGAGTATATGAACAATTTGAAAGATGTGCTTCCTGTGGCACAAAATTTCTACAATGCCCATGATAAATTGAACGCATGGCTTGATGTTGCTGAACGTAGTCTAAAGAATTTGGAATCACAAAGCTTGAAGCAACAAGAATCAACGATTCGAACACTGGAAAGTCAAATCAATGAGAATAAATCATTGCTTGATACGATTAATAATTTGGCTCCACAATTCTGTAATTACACTAGCGGTCAAGGTACCGCTCATATTGAAAGCATAGTCATCAAAGATAATCGTCGATTCAATAATGTTTGTGATCAAATTAATAGACAAGTGGATAAGATCGATGTGTTGAAGCAACGAAATGATGAGATTGTCAATGATATTGATGAATTGTATGAATGGTTCAAAGATGCCGAACGACAATTACTGGAAGCCGAAGGTATTCCACATGAACCAAAGAAATTGACTGTCCTGTTGAAGGAAACAAAAGCATTGTATGATGATATAAACAGTCAAAAAGGAAGAGTACGTGATGTTCTGGCTAATGTTAAAAAATTGATTCGAAATAACAACACAGAAGATATGATTCATATTCGTGAAAAATCTGAAGAATTGAAAGATTTAGCTAATCATGTTTCACAATTATGTTTAGATCGATTGAATTTATTGGAACAAGCTTTACCATTAGCCGAACATTTCTTCGAAGCTTACAATGAATTAAATCAATGGTTGGATGAGACCGAAAATGAAGCCCAAATGTTGGGTGGTGCAATCAATGCTATCCGAATCAAACAACAACAGGAGATTATTAACCATTTGAATCGATCAATTAATGAACATAAACCAGTGTTGGAAAAATTGAATAAAACTGGTCAATCATTGATTAACATTGTTCAAGAACGTGATGGAAAACAAGTAAAACGATTGATGGATGACATCAATGATCGATTTAATAATCTTAAAATCAAACTGCGAGATCAACAATTAATTCTGGATTCAGCTTTGCAAGAAACATCACAGTTCACTGACAAATTAGACGGCCTTTTACGAACCTTAATGGACATTCTGGAACAATTGAAAAATGCTGAGCCCATTTCAGCACATCCCGAAAGAATCCGGGAACAAATTAACGATAATGATTCTATTATTGATGAACTGAACAAAAGAAAAATGGCTTATGAAACTGTTTCTCAGGTCGCTAATGATCTTATCAACAAAGCTGGAAGACATGATGATTCTGTTCGTGACATCTATAATCAACATAATAAACTCAAAGATTGTTGGAATCAATGTAATACACTGGCTCAGAATCGTAAACAATCATTGAATGATGCACTAAAGATTGCCACCCAATTCTGGAATCAATTGAATGATGCAATGGAATCATTGAAAAATATCGAAAAGGCAATAATGTCTGAAGAGCAACCAGCTTGTGAACCAAACGCAGTATATAGACAACAAGAATTTCTGAAAGAAATCAAACAAGATTTGGACAACGCTCGAACCAAAGTAGATGATTGTAAAATGACCGGAAGAAATTTAATGAAAATTGTTGGTGAAAGTGATAAATATGAGATTAAGAAAAACATTGATGAACTTGAAAATTATTGGAATAATATTGCCAATCTGTTTAGTCAACGCGAAAAAGATCTGAAGAATGCAATGGAAAAGGCTATGAAATTCCATGAAGCTCTTCAAAACTTGTTAGAATTTCTCGACAATGCTGAAGATACATTCAACAATTTCGGGCCAGTTGCTTCTGATTTGAATATCGTGAAAAAACAAGTTCATGAATTGACTAATTTCAAAAAACATGTCGATTCACATGTGCCGGATATCGAAAACTTTAATCGATTAGCCAATGAATTGCTTGAATGTGTGCCATCATCTCAAGCTAAAAGTATCCGTGAACCAATGAACGAAGTAAATCATCGTTGGGATGATCTTTCCAAAGCCATTGCTAATCGACAAGCCGAATTGGAAAATGCATTACTCAAATTAGGACAATTTGAACAATCGTTGAATGATTTCCTGGAATGGATGGCTAGAACAGAACGAACACTTGATGAAATCAAACCAACATTCAGTGATCCTCAAGTATTGGAAATTGAATTATCAAAATTCAAAGTTTTAGAAAATGATATCTATGCACACCAAAGTACAGTGGATACTTTGAATTCGGCGGGTAAAATGTTGATCGACAATGAACGTGGAACAGAGAATGCACGTGCCACACAGAATAAATTGAACAAATTGAATTCAAGATGGCAACAATTGTTGGACAAAACCGAACAACGAAAACGAGAACTAGAAGAATTGTTGAAAGAAGCACACTGTTTCAATCAAGAATTATTGGATATGATCTCATGGATCAATGACATGGATAATGAATTGAGCGTATCCAAACCGGTTGGTGGTTTACCTGAAACAGCCCGAGAACAATTGAATCGTTTCATGGAGATTTACCAAGAAATCGATTCAAACCGATTCCGAATCGATTCATTGATTGATCGAGGCAATGAATATATTAAACGATCAAAAGAAGCGCCCACTTTGCAGCATAATGTGAAGACATTGAAAACTAAATGGGAAAATCTATTAGCCAAGGCAAATGATAAAAAAATCAAATTGGAAATAGCCTTAGCAGAAGCCATTGATTTCCATGATACTTTCAATAAATTCGTCGAATGGTTAACTGAAGCCGAAAAGTATTTGAACAATCTTCAGCCAGTTAGTCGTGTAATGGACAGAATCACCAAACAGATCGAAGAACATAAAAATTTCCAAAAAGATCTTGGAAATCATCGTGAAAGCATGATGGAACTTGATAAAAAAGGAACACATTTGAAATATTTCAGCCAAAAACAAGATGTTATTTTGATCAAAAATCTTCTTGTCAGTGTACAACATCGTTGGGAAAAAGTATTGGCCAAAACAGCAGAACGTTCTAGAAATCTTGATTATGGATTCCGTGAAACCAAAGAATTTTATGATGCCTGGAATAATTTGATGGATTGGCTAAATGATTTGGAAAAGAATTTCGATTCAATACAACAATTGAGCAACAATTCTGATGTGATTCGACAGATGATTCAAAAACATCGAGAATTCCAACGACAATTGGGATCAAAACATTCACAATACGATGCTACGCTCAAGATGGGCAAGAATTTGAAGGAGAAAGCACCAAAGGTTGATGTTCCGGTTATACAAAACATGATTGATGAACTTAAGAATAAATGGAATTCTATCTGTAACAAATCAGTAGATCGACAACGGAAATTGGAAGAAGCTTTATTATTCTCCGGACAATTCAAAGATGCCATTGATGCTTTATTGGATTGGCTTGATAAGGCTCGCGAACAATTGCTCAACAATTTATCAGTGTATGGTGATCTTGATACAGTTACTGCATTGGTTGAACAGCATAAAATTTTCCTAGAAGAATTCAAACGTCGTGAAAAGAACCTTCAATCAGTTCACAGAATTTCGGAAGAATTGCGAAAATCTTCTCCAGGTGATGATTCATATAATATTCAAACTGAAATTGCTGCCATTGATGAAAAATGGAAAGAAGTCGAGCAATTGAGTCGTGAACGATCGATCGAATTGGATAAAGCAATGATTGAGGCTGAAAAACTTCACAAAGCAGTCAATATATTGCTTGAATGGCTTTCGGATGCAGAAATGAAACTTAGATTCTCTGGGCCGATGCCAGAAGATGAGAGTGCTACAAGAGAACAAATTTCCGAACATGAAGTGTTTCTGGAAGAAATGTCGATACAAGAGAAAAATAAAGAATCGACAGTAAAAATCGCTCAAGACATATTAAACAAATGTCATCCAGAAGCCATCACTGTGATCAAGCATTGGATTACCATCATTCAATCACGATGGGAAGAAGTAAACTCTTGGGCTAAACAACGTGAACAACGTTTAATTGATCATCTTGAATCTTTGTTGAACATTATGGATTCATTGGAAAAAGCCTTAGCATGGTTGATCGGTGCCGAAGCTGCTTTATTAGCAGCCGAAACACAACCATTACCTGATGATAATGTGGAACTTCATAAATTGATCGATGAGCATGATCGATTCTTAGATGAATTGGAAAAGAAAGGCGTGGACATTGATAAAATTGCTAAAACGTTTGCCATCAAAAAGCAAGCGATTGCTGGATTGAAAACTATCGATCGTAAACGGGGTCAAGGACCACGATCGTCTACTCCGATTAAGATTCCTTCCAATGATTTTGGTTACGATGTTAAGCAACCCAAAGTAAAAGAACTACTTGATAAATGGAGCAAGGTCAATAAATTGGCTCAAGATCGAAAGAAACGATTGCAAGATAAGCTAGATTATAATAATGAAGTTGAACGTATAAAAAACTTTGATTTTGATGAATGGCGTCGATCATTTTTGGGTTGGATGAGCAATAAAAAAGCAAGAATTATGGATTTCTTCAAGAAAATCGATTCCAACAACGATGGTCGTGTGACAAAATCTGAATTCATTGAAGGATTCGTTAAATCGAAATTCACGACAAGCCGATTAGAAATGGAAAAGGTTGCCGATATTTTCGATCGAAACAACGATGGATATGTTGATCACAAAGAATACAATGACACACTTCGACCGGAGCGTGATTTACCAAAAACCGAATCTGAAATTATACAGGATGAAGTGCAAAAACAAGTTGACAAATGTGCATGTATGGAAAAATATAAAGTGTCACAAGTGGGCGAATGCAAATATAGAGTAAGTGAATTTATTTTAAAAATCATAAATTTATCTAAAGTTCATCGTATATTTTTCGAATTTTGTTCTTTAGTTTGGCGATTCCCAAAAATTGCGACTTGTCCGTATTCTTCGTAGTACAGTCATGGTCCGTGTTGGTGGTGGTTGGATTTCACTAGATGATTTCCTCAAGAAATACGATCCATGCAGAGGTAATTATTGTGAACAATGATTGTATGACAAAATTTTTATTGCCCTCTTTGAAACAGTTAAAGGTCGAACCAACATTGAATTACGGGAACAACTAGCTGCTGATTTCGATACAAAAAACAAACCATTGTTCAATGATGATGGAACCATTTCATCAGTTGGACCAATCACCAAAGTATGTTAAATAAACTCAGAATTTTGTTTATTTATCAAAAAATTTCATTTAATTTTACAGATTAAGGAGAAAACAGATCGAAGTCTTCCAATGAATTCACAGGACCAAGTTCGATTCAATTCGACTATCACTAGTGATTATAGTTTCAGTGATCATGCCGATAGTTCCGGAGCAAAATCCCGTCCACGAAGTCGATTGACAATTTGTATGCTTAACAATTGATATATTCTCTCACATCGTTTTATTCATTTTTTTTAATGTTTTCTATAGCTTCAAATAGCCGACCAGGAAGTCGACATTCCAGTCAGCCACCAAGCCGAGCTGGTAGCGATCTATCTATTGATAGTTTAGATATCAGCAATCCTAAAACGACAACTACTACTACTTACAAGTATTCGGTCAAATCTAGCCGTAAACCGAATTCCCGACAAGGTTCCTACACTAATCTTCGCGATTATCGACTAAAATAAACTAGAATAAGGTTGCCAGATCGGCCAAAGAGTCTGGTAACTCTAAACTAGAATTTTGGAATACATCCACAATGCATACAAAATATTAAATTCGATGATGATGATTTTATTCGTGATACATTTATTTGAAAAATATATTCGATGTGCCTTAAAAATTCGTGTATATAACAAGTTGCTGGAAAAATAAACAACATTTTAACTAACAAAAATTTGTCAAACATTTTTATTTATATATACTATATAGAATAGATTGTAATTCACTGGAAATGAATTACTCGATGTTTACGATATTTCAAATCAATTATATCAATCCAATTTGTGAACAATTGATTAAACATAATGGATAGTTCAATTATACCACCGACAATAGCGCAAAGACGAACCAAAAATTTCCAAATCGGTATACTGTTTTCTAGAACATCAATTTTTAAACCTTCAATTTCATATTTAAAATAAATTCCTGGAACTCCATGTAATCCGGCTTCATGATTAACAATTAGATCACGTTCAGTTACTGAATATTGATAGGTTTCACCTTCATATGAAAAGGTTTGAACATTAGTCAGGACAACCTTTAGATAGTATTGATATAAATGATAATCTATAATGATAAAAAAAATAATCATTTTATATTCAAAGAATTTATTTGAAAAAAAATTGCTATCACAAACTTGAATGGGTGATTTTTTCAACGCCATCTAACGTATTGATTGTATTGACCATATTACCAAAGGAGAATTTTTCGATACGATGTGAAAAATTCACGGCTAAAATTTTTATTCAATTTGTGGATAATTATTATTTAGTTTTAAATATCAAAATCAATCATACGCACATTTTTCATAATCGATTAAAGATAAATGAGCATGTCCAATTGGCAATGGTAAATATTTACCAGCAGCGATATGAAAATTACCAGATACTTTATTGACGATCAATGTACCATGAAGTCGGCATGAATCAGAATCTCCATTTTCTGATCCTTTATGAAATGTGAACAATGGAAATTGATTGTCGATATCATGTTTTTCTTGATTATTATTGTCATCAGAAGATGACGAACGTGTATATGGTTTCCAAATCATTCTATGGATATTATGATGTTCGTCACGGATAAATTGACTTAGTTTTTTCATTTCATTCCATTGATTCAATTCAGTACCGGTCAATTGAAAATTTGTTCCACTTTCTTTTAGATGACCGTAATTGTACATACTATGTTTGTTTGTCGAATCCATGACATCGGCACCGACGTCTATTTTTATTTTGTTATTAAAAATTATAAATCAATATAAAATTTTAATGAAATGATTAATATTTACTTGAGCAAGGTGTTGCCACGGTTATGTCTACATTTATATTCAATTTCCTTGAATAAATGAAAAAGAGAATCGATTTGTAGAAATTGTTACAGAAAAAAAACGCAAACATTATTTACTTATCAAATACTGTATCAACCGAATAATTATAGATGACATCGGAGTCAAAATAATTGAAAAATTCGAAAAATAAAACTATAGCGATAAAAATGTAGGTAAAAATGGAAACTAGAAGAAAAAAGAAAATCTTCATTAAAGCGATTATCAAATTAAGCGAACAAATATAAAAAAAAAACAAACCAGTGCCACCGGCCAGTGACGATCTTGTAAAGCAAGAATCTATCTTAGGAAAAATATCCAATTTAGAGAGAAAAGAGGATCGATCCATAATTTCATTTTAATAATCAATTTTATTTTGAAAAAAATCAATGAAAACTCATTGTTTGAAACTCATTGTGAATGAATTGGATTCTTTGTGTACTAGAATTTATGGATGGGTATGATTTCAA
Organism: Dermatophagoides farinae; assembly: GCF_024713945.1. Classification (NCBI taxonomy): domain Eukaryota; kingdom Metazoa; phylum Arthropoda; class Arachnida; order Sarcoptiformes; family Pyroglyphidae; genus Dermatophagoides; species Dermatophagoides farinae. The sequence goes on from NC_134678.1 coordinate 5,832,777, forward strand.
ATTGAACAAAGAAGAAAAAATTTCAGAAAGAATTTCATTCTTTAGCATCCGATATTCCACCATCGGTGATGGAAAATGTAGCTTCGTTTTCCGGTAAATCAGGACTATCATATATTTTCACTATTCTTGTATCACCACGACCTTTTTTCAAACTCAATCTTACGGTGGAAGCATGAGCTATGATGTGACCTCCGATTGGTTTTTTGGGATCTGCTTGAAATGACATAGTCGAACCAGGGTCAGCCGTCATTTGATTTGTGATGAATATGGCTACGTTATATTCTTCTGCTATTTTCTGCAATTTGGACAAGTATTGTCCCAATTTTTGTTGTCGGTCAGCAAGTTCACCACGACCGCTATAATCAACACGAAAAAGGGCCATTACTGAATCGACTACAAGCAATTTATAAACGCCGATTTCTTCATGAAATTTTGCAGCGACACCGTCTAAAAAAATAATTATCGATTTTTCAATCAGATAATACTATTCAGATTTTCATACCCAGAATTTCATGTTGTTGTTCACTTGTATATGCCCGGATGTATAAAACGTTTTCGAGTGCAGCTTCTACGTCCATCTTGAATCGTTCTGCAATTTGTCTAATCAAAAAATGGTCATTTTTGTTATCATTTTGAAATAAAAATTACTTAAGTCTGTTTGGACGGAAAGTGTTTTCGGTATCGACGTAAATCGCTTTGCCACCTCGATAATTATCCGATGTAATTTGACATGTTGCTGAAAGAGTGTATGAAAATCTTCATATTCATATTGATATTCATATGTAATCACTTACTGCAAAGAGTATGACATAACTGAGTTTTTCCACAGCGAAATTCGCCAAACGCTTCTGTGATGGACATACTTTCGATGCCACCGCCCAAGAGAGTGCTAGGTGATTTGAATTAAAATTATTAATAAATAATTTCATCACGATAAAATTCATCATACTCAAATTCCTCACAACCAGTGGAGACTTTGAAAACCATTTTTCTTTTTTCTCTGAATTGGGAAGCAGTCATGAAAGTGAGATCGTTGCATATTTTAGCCGCAGCTTCTTTGATTTTGTCGACTTTAGCTTCGCTTAATCCTTTGATTTGAATCAATTTTTTCTTCATGTGCATATTAATTCCTTTGATAGTACAAATTCCGGCTGCTTTCAGCTTCTTCGTATCAATGGCGCTCTTGAAATAAAAAAAAATCATTTAATATCAGTTATTCATAATTTTTATTTATAATTACAATGCCATAATCATGAAGTTGGTCTATATCATGATACCAGTTTTCAGCTTCCTGCAAAAGGCGAAAAAAAAGTTATTTATGTTTATTCATTAAAAAATGCTATATATTCTCACACTCTCTGATTGAGTTTGAGTTTGAAGTTGGCTCGATTTTTGAAGTTGTTTCGAAGACATTTGAAATAAAATTTGATGGAATTCTCGTGGTCAAGATGATACTAAATCGAATGAACAATTGGATGTTTCGAACGTTCGGAAGAAAAATTCAAAAATAACGTTATGTTATGCATTATTTTTTCATTCGAATGTAATTTAATCAGTTATTTTTTCCTCAATAATTTAGGATCATCAACAAAATTTGAATGTAAAAATATTATAATATACAGATTTATCAATACAAAAATAATACTAGCTGAACAAAGCCAACCTAGAATATCCCATTTACGAAATTCAAACAAATAAGCAAATAAAAGCCAATTAAGAATGGCGTATGACCACAAGACAATAATGACGAGCCATTTTTTCCATGTAATTTTAAAAAATGGTACAATAAATGGCAATAGACACATATACCATTCGAAATATTGAGCTGTAATCACTTTGTTTAACGTAACGAACAGGTAAGTCTGTAAAAATAATGCAATACAAAAGTTTGACTTAAAAGTTATCGATTTCGTTGCACGTTGATTGTAATAAATCGGTATTATTATGGTGACCAATAACATTTGCGGAACGAATGCCATTAATCCAATGATTTTTTGTGTTGATACATTATCAAATAATTGAAAGAGGTAAAAATATGGGCTAAAGTTGTGTTGAAAATCTTGTCGGTAAAAATGATATAGCCAGGCCTCTTCTAAATAGATTGAACCACATAATAAATAAGAAAAATAGGTGGGAATTATCAAACCGGTCAAAGTGGATATGATGAAAATTATTTTTGAAGAATTTGGAATCAATGAACCAAATAAAGATGAATTTCGTTCGGATAATGCTAGATAGAATGTTGGAGCATAAATTATCGGATAGATCTTGAAATGAATGACAAAACCAAAACATAAACCAGCCAATTTGTACTGTTTTTTGTTGAAGCAAAAAATGACTAATAAGACCAATGTACAAATCAATGATTCGGCACTTCCTCTTGTACTAATTATCAAAGTTAATGGATTATAAAGCCACAATAAATAATATCGAGAATATCGTTTGTCCATTATATTGTAGATAAGAATGCCGCCAATTATATCAAATATTGACAATAATAATTTTCCAAATTGAGAAAACCAAAGAAGATTCGGTGTCATAAATAACGCCAAAATGGGTGTATAACGGTATGTAGGCCTATCGAATGGTGTGGAACCATTCAATAAAAATCGAGCACCATCAGTGAAAACTACATAATCAATATCAGTGTATTTTACGTCTAAAAATTTATCTTGAATTTCACAGAATAAAATGAGAAAAACATGAATAAAAAATGAAATCAATGAATGGGCAAAAGGCCCAAGATTTAAAAAATATTTCCATAACATGATGTTCGAAACGAGCGTGAGCCCAACATGATCATCAATATTTATCGATGATAATCATTTAAAAAATACATTCAAAGATTCTTTAATGCTGCATTCATAATGTACGTTTATCCTAAAAAAACAATGTGGAAACCGATTCATTTGAGTGTAATTTTAATGCCATGGTGTCTTCATGCATGCATGTTTTAATGTGATAATAGATTGTTTTTTAATTTAAAGAATTTGCAAATTATTCATAGCTAATTTTTCTTTTATAATCTAATCTTAATATTAATAAGAATGAGTTCTTCGACAAATAATGATTGTATGTATTGAAATTTTATATTTATTATCAAATAATTTGAATTTTTTTCCCCACAGCAAACAAATCACTTGTTGTTTATGAATCACATTCAGTGTGGATGAATAATTTGCTACAAAAATTAGGATTAATCCAGGTTAGCGATGAAAAAACAGGAGAAAATGAAAAACTCGAAAATGATGACAAAAATTACAATGTTTTTAATAATGAAGAAAATGGAATCAATGATGATGATGGTTCTGATAATGGTTTTGATGATGATGTTTCATGTGATAATTATTTAAAAAATTTGGATCCCAAAGAATGGAAAGATCAAGATCATTATAGAATATTAGGGCTCAGTAAAAAACGTATCAATGCTACCGAAAGTCAAATTAAAAAATCTTGTAAGTTTATTATTTGAAATTCGAACCGGCTATTTATTTCTATTGTTTTTTTTTTTGAATTTCCTTTGTCAAAGATCGACGTATTGTTTTGCGGCATCATCCGGATAAGCAAGGTCAAAATATCGATCTGAACTGTCATTATTTTTCCTGTATTACTAAAGCATATGAAATTTTAAGCGATCCAACCAAACGCCGTTCATATGACAGTGTTGATCCAACATTCGATAATACTATTCCGAATCCAACCACATACAATAAGAATCGATTTTTTGAGATATTTACTCCAGTATTTGAAAGTAATGCTCGTTGGTCAATGAAAAAACCAGTACCATCGTTGGGAAATCAAGATTCAACATATGAAGAGATTAATGATTTTTATACATTCTGGTATAGTTTTGAATCATGGCGTGAATATTCATATCTTGATGAAGAGGAGAAAGAAAAAGGCGAAAATCGTGAAGAAAGAAGATATTTAGATAAACAGAATAAAATAGCACGTGCTCAAAGAAAAAAAGAAGAAATGCAACGTATTAGACAATTGGTGGATAATGCATATCAATGTGATCCTCGTGTTTCTAGATTTAAGGAAGATGAGAAAAAACGACGTCAACAACAGAAACAAGCTAAACAGGCCAGTATCAAAGCTAAGAAAGAAGAAGAAGAACGAATTCAACGTGAAAAAGAGGAACAAGAAATGGCTGAGAAAAAACGTAAAGAAGAAGAGGAACGACAAAAACGTGAAGAGGAACGAAAACAAAAAGGAATCAATGAAGAAAAAGACTAAAAAAGAGATTAAAATATTGGAAACACTTTGGGAAAATGAAAATTATTTTGCTGATGATCCATCGATCAAAATTGAACATATGAAAGAATGCGATAAAATGACCAAATTGTATTCATTAGAACAAATAATGGAATTTCGTAAACATTTAGAATCGTTTACGGAAAGGGAAGCAAAAAAGAGACATTTTCTTATGGAAATTGAAAAGATGAACAAAAAATTGGAAGAAGAACGATTAGAATTAGCCAAGAATAGTGCAGCTGCCAGTGGCACTGGTTCGAACACATCAAACACGACTTCGACAAAAAAACATTGGTCTTATGATGATGTTCAATTGTTGATAAAGGCCGTTAAACTATTTCCAGCCGGTACACCGAATCGCTGGACAGTGATTGCCAATTACATTAATGATAAAACTGATTCCAATGTCGTTCGTAATCATCGTGATGTTCTGGAAAAAGCAAAAGAATTACAAAAATCTAGTAAGTTATTTTTAATTTTTCAATCTTTTTATTCTAATCTTATTGCCATTATTCAATTCAAAAATTATAGATGAACAACAGCAAGATCTTAAAGAAGAGGCTAATAAGAATGCATTTAAAAAGCTTGAAATTCATGCTACTCAAAATGTTAATGTTGCCCAAGAATCTGCTCCAAGTCAACGATATGATGGTAAGCAATTATAGCTTATGACACATTAACACATACTCATATTTTTTCTATTATAGCTCCAAGTTCAATACTAGAAGTAAATGATAGTCCATGGACAAACGAAGAGCAACAATTGTTAGAACAAGCAATGAAAACCTATCCTTCAAGTTTAGGTACCGAAAGATGGAATCTAATCGCTGAATGTATTCCGAATCGATCACGAGCTGATTGTATAAAACGTTATAAATATTTAGTCGAATTGGTCAAGGCAAAAAATTCGGCAAAAAGTAAAGCAAAAAAATAGCAATTTTTTTTATTAATCTTATTGTATTTTTTTTTGTAAAAAATTCATTGAATTTTTATTGATTAATTAATTTATAAAAATTTGGATTTAAATATTTCTGATGCCAATTTTTGTTCGTTTGTTGAAGAAATTTTGAATTTGTTTGCCATTTCCTGGATTTTCACTCTTCGTTTTACATGCGGAAATTGAAAGCTATACATAGAATTATAAACAAAAGTGAGAAATGAACTCGGAATCTGGTTTTAATTTTACACAATAATCACCTTTCAGTGTTCATACGACGCCGTCGAAACAGATTTAATGTGATTAATTTCACATAAGATGCTAATAATGATTTACTCAACAGCATTCTATCGATCGTTGGATAATTGTTGAATCTAAATGAAAAATTTTCATAAGAAAATGTTTTGATTGAAATCCGATTCCTTACTTGTTGCTATTTGGCATGAAATTTAGCACACGGAATAATCCGTTTTTTAATGGATGTATAGTTATAATAAAAATGGGATTTTGTTTGTCTGAACCATCCGAACAAGCATTAGCCGAATGTTCGAAACCATTTTCTTTGAAAAAAACAAGGTTATTTAAACAAATCTGAATTAAAAATAAACTTACTGTTGAATGGTAATCGATCAAAATCATCCATTTTTTCTATCCATAGTATGAAAACTTTAATATCACAACCATTGTTCATGAATAAAAATTCTTTGATTCGTTCGTTTGGGCTATGATTGCGTGTCGTTTCTGCATAGCCATTATTCGGACTAGTAGTAGAATGTTGCTGTTGTGATCGTTGCAAAAACATTGTTCGAATGGTATCATTATTTTCTGAGATGAAAGTATTCAACGATACTGTCTGTTGATTTTCATTTTTGATTTGATATTCATGCGTTCTTTGTAGCTCATATTGTTTGGTTGGAGTGATAAAAATCAATTCATGTAGAACATCGTTCCAATAGAAAATACTGGAACAAATATTCGTTTCGCAGCTGATTTCATTACCCAACGATGTTAGAAAATATTTAAACGATGTATTTGAATAATATTGTTGAAAATTGGCAGCGAAAATATCCTTCTTCCTTAGCAAAATCTTTAGGTACATAGAAAATCATGACCATATCATTGATTCTATTGGAAATTAGATCCAATTTCAATAATTGTTCAATAAATGATTGAGAATTGTTATTCAATGTCAACAATGAACGTGATTTCACTTGATGACCATTCGTTGCTTTGAAATCGAAATTAAAATTTTCAAATTGAGAAAGAATCGGTCGATATGCTTCGAAATTTTTCGATGGTGGCATTTCATTCATATCCTTTTTGCTTAGATTGATGTTCAATTTAGCCTTTTCAAAATTCAAATTGTGTTCGACTTTTTCGAGAAAATTTACCATTGTTTCATAGTCATTTTTGATATCATCTTGATCATTGATATATTTGTTGATATTCAAGATCATATTATCATATTTTACTTGGCAAACATATTTGTCAAAATAATCTGGAAAATAATTAAAGTGGAAATTTTTTGCCATATTGTCTTGCTTGTTTAGACTTCTATAGATGCTGATTTCATTGCCCATATTTAGTAGATGGCGGTTCGATATTGGTTGATGTTTTAGAACGAAACAATATTTTCCATAAGCCGATCTTATGATACAGACTGTCTCACCATGACCAACTTGTTTGTCAAGTATTGAGATTAGCAATGAATTTTCCACGACAAAATATCGAAATTGATTGAATGAATAATCGGTAGATCGGATATTGAATATTTGTTCTGCTATTTTAGCTTCATTAATGTCACACGGTATAATGTTTTCATTGGATTCAACACCCATTTTGATACGGCTCATCAGTGTTGCTAAAAATAATTCGGCCGCTTCTCTTACACGAAGTGATGCAGGTTTGATTAACTTTTCTGCTTTGAATTGCATTGCATCTTCTTTGGAAGATTTTGAACCAGAGATTCCAAGTTCAATAAGTTCAAACAACAAAGCAATACAATTTTGATCGTTAACTAAATGATGATGTTCATCGATCCAAATAGCCAAACATTGATATGCTGCAACAATGGTCGAATGCATATCTTTCGAATGAAACATGGCTGGTTTACAGCATTGGTTTTCAATGAAACGACAAATTTGTCGAATGCATAAACTGCATTTATTGTTACACAATAATTTAGATTTATGTTGATGAGAATTTGATTTTGAACGTATTCGCCCCATAGCTAACAAGATTTCTATGGCAGTTAATGAAATATTATAATTAGAATTTTTCAAGGAACTTTTACAGAGAATATCCGATATAAACGATGTTATCAATAGAAATAAATTTATTGCCAATTTTTGCGCTTGAGAATCATTTTGAAGATGAAAACAATTGTTTTTATTGAAAAATTCCATCAAATTAACGACCAACGAATCTTTCGATTCAATCGAGATTTCATTTTGTCCCATGTATACATTTTGTCCATTCATATCTTGACGATAGTTGAAACAATCTTCGATTATGAACAAGAATGCATTCAAAATCATTTGCACATTAATTTGATCAGGTTCATTATAAAGTGCATTTATAAATAATAAAATTAATCGAGGAAAAAATGATATAAATGTATTGCACGTAGTTTCGCTAAGATCATCTTTGATGGGTAAATTTTTGTAATGGATTGGATAGGAAAGTAGCGAGATCAAAATTTTGATACAGGCTCTTCGTATCAATACATGAATGGCTGAATCGTTTTTATCTTTTCGCGTTAGAAATGATTCGATGCAACGAAAAAAATGAGGTATCAATATCTTTGATCCGGGAAGATCAACTTCAAATAAATAAATAGAATTGACAAGAATACTGCTGGAGATTTGTATTCTAGATTGGTCATTTTGATTTATGTTTTGCAAGTTGAATTTTAGAGCCAGATAAAAACTAGTTAAATAATTCTTAAGTTTAGAGAAATCTGGATGATTTTGTTTGCTCAAAATCAATGAAATATCTTCATTGTCTTTTTTTAAACAAAATATTCTACACAATGCACCAAGCGCTTCAGCTTGACCAGCTTCAAATAGTTCCAAGGAAAATTCCACATCCGTATCGGTAGCAGGAATATTCATTCGTTCAAACTTTTGCGTTCCTTGTAATGATGTATCACTGTTTGATAATGATTTCTCCAACAAATCACCTGATATGTTAGGCACACCGATGAATGCAGCAGGAAAAAGCCATTTACCAAAAATATCTAGAATTGATGATAATTTTATATGATTTTGATGAAAGTTTCCTGATAATAATGATGGTAATACAATGGTCGGCAAGCAATATGGATCGGAAGTATTGTTCTTTGATATAACATGGTGGGTTTGATTGCTACGAGTACTGCTTGAATGTTTTTCACCCTTTAAAACAGAGAAATTAGGTTTTCGTTTTTCAGGTTGGGCATGAAATGAATTTCCAGCTGATTTAGGTAATTCATATTCAATATCACTCAAGTTTATGTTTGGAATTCCAAGAAATATATCCACCAATGTACAAAGTCCTTTAACGGCCTTGTGAAATATGAACGGTAATAAATTGACATTCCATTCTGGGTCCATTTTACAAATTGTTTTTGGAAAACATAAATCTATAGGATTGCCTGTGATATGTAAAAATCGATACCAACATTGTTCAAGAACATCTTCACTCAATAATAAGACGATCGAATTGTATTGTGAGAAATTAATTTTGTTATCAACTGGAACGGTTGATTCATGGTTGTACAACACAGAAACCAATCTTTTTGTGAGGCATATATTAACACGATTCCATTGTGCGATCAAAGCTGGACAATGTCTGGAATTGACGCAAACATTTTGAAAGGTTCGCCAAAATGATGGTGATGGAAAAAAGTATACACAAGAGATTAACCAACCCTATGTTTAGGTTCAAAGAAGAAGAAAAAAGATTTGTTCCTTTATTGTATTATCAAATTTTACTTACTTGAAACAAAGTGCTAATGACACGATCGGCAATCTGTGTACCAATATCATTCGTATCGGTAGGCGATTTTAATAGTTTTTCATTAATACCCAACAAAAATATAAGTAGATGTTCCCAAGTTTTTGCACTGATTACATTATCACGTTCTGTAGCAATGGCGATCACTAGACGCAAAATTCGATGACAAATCAATGCCTGTTTAGAAATCAAATCATTGATTGCATCAGTGTTGGTCGTTTGATTGTTCCATGTTCGTGGTAGAAATGTATTGTAAAGATGACCAAGAATTTTTTGACAATAAATATTTGGATCATGACGAATTGGATATGGTATGGATTTATCTTGTGAAAGGCTAGGCGATAATGCATGAAGCCATTCACAATAGATATTGACACAATCACGAACCGCTTCATATTGCTCATTATCTGCTAATGGCAAACTAAGGCCATAGCCAATCACTTCCATAATCCAATGTACATCTTTATCATCCTGAAAACAATTAAGGAAACTTTCATTCTGTTTATTGGATTTATTGATCAAATTATTCACTAATGGTTTGATCAATGATGTAACTAATTGTGGTCCATTCACTTCAGGCAATTTATTTAAAACACTGATAGATTTTTGATAACAAATATCTTCAATATCAATCAAAGCATATTCGGTAAACATTTTTGATTTTTGAAAAGAAAAAAAAATAAAATCAACAAAACGATGTTATTACATAGAATGATTACCGATGAATAACCAACAACAGGCATTCGTGTCAGATTCTGTGTGTGTATCAGATTTTTTTTTTGTTTACGTCAACTGCATTATTGGGTGTATAAATGTGAGTATGCGCACGATTTATACAATAATCATCATCATCATCATTTTAAGTTTAAACATTCACCGTATTCAATTTATTGGAAACATCTTTTATCAAATTATTAATCTCGGCTATTGGTGTTTTAAAGTCCAATTCATAAAATTGAACAAGGCCATTTTTGGTCATTTCGGCTGTGGTAAGACCAAGTTTTTGTCCAAAAATTGATATTGGACATAGTCTTTGAAATGATTGATTTAAATGAGGCAAAAGATGACGAAATAGATGACAAAAATTGAGATAATTCTGAAATTCAACCTTGTTCAATCCGAATTCATGTTTTCTGAGGAATGATAATAATGTTTATTAATAAATAAGCCATTTCAATTATAAAATGAACATACTTGATATAAGATTTCAATTCCATCATAATTGTTGCAAATGATGCGTTTAAAGTTTGAACAAATGTAGAAATTAAAGCTATTGGAACATTATTGCGAATCTCATGAAAGATGGCCAACAGATTCGATTGATATTTCATTAGAATTGGATAATTTTCAATAGATTTAGCACAATCATTCTGAACATCTTCCGAGGAAACATTACCAACAACAAAAATATCACCCAATGAATCACAAAATTGTCTGGTCGATTCATGTACACAATGTTCGAATCGTTTCTGAATAAAATCATTGAAAATCAAAATCAATTGTGGACGAATGTCTGCACCGATTTTGTTCATTGAAAGGCCAAAATAGAAACAATTTTCAATAACTGTGTCAATGTACAGGATTGAATTGATCGATACACATGACAATAAGTTTATACGTAAAATTTTCAAATATTGTTCGATTTTTACCAGTAACCAACTGTTGATTATTTTAGAATGAAGCTGATTGTTACGGTATGATGTCGAATCAATTGGTTCATTCATTTCAGGAAATATAGCTTGATATTGTGTAACAATATCGAAAATATTAACTCGAAAAGATTCTGTCACGCGATTAATTTGATTTAATGCTGTCGAAAAAAAAACAAATCGTTTTATAAATTACTTATTATATACACTACTTAAACAACTTACAATAGTTTTGATTTCCTATTTCTTTGTTCAATTCTTGTTGGAACCAAATGTCTCTATACTGGAAAAATCATCAATATATTAATTATTGCAAGATATTGTGATAATACTTACGGTTAAAAAATTTATACGCAATTGATCTTCGGTGAAACGATCAATTTGTCGAAGATATTTGATCATTTTCATACAAGTAGGCAATAGAATATTACCACTCAATTCACGAATCATCTGTGCAACCATAATATCTTTGCATTTATCAACTTCATAAAGCATATTCTGTTTGAATATTTAATTCATAATTTACATAGTTACATAATGAGAATGATGAATTTCAAATGTATTACCCGAAATATGGAAGCATCATTGGAATGTTTGGAACAAAGTTTAGTGACAAAATCACAAATCATTATTACATCATCATAATAAAATGTACGGATACAATTGTTCAATAATTGTGGAATTTCCATAAATTCAATCAATTGTGGATATTTGGACAGCATAAGTGAAACATTATTCCAACGATTTGAAATTTGTTTCGTATTATCAGAAAATGTTGCACATTGATTTTTAAATTCAGGAATACTTGTGTTTAGTTGATCAAGACATGTTTCAAGTGTCTGAAACTAAAAAAAAAATTCAAGAAAAAAGAATCAATTTTAATATTGAAACAGATTTTGTAAAATTAAAACTAAACTTACATCATTAATAATTTGTTTTGTGAAATTAGAAAATTTTAGGAATGAATCATAATTACTGTAGACAATTTTTTGTTTATTGTCAATCAAAATTTGTCTTCGTTGTTCAATTTGTTGTGGTTGTTTTGCTACAAATGATAATCCGGATGAACATAATGTTTTGTAATAAATGTCCATATCAATGCTATTATTGTTATCACCATTACTGTTGATCGGATCTGTGTAAAGAAAACGAATAGAAAATTCAATTTATATCTTTTATATATAAAAAAAACAAAATCTTACCATGAATTGGATCCATTTTTATGAAAAAAATTAATTTTACTAAAAAATAAATTATCATAGTCAGCATAACAAGATTAACCACTTGCAATGTATAAACCGGGCAATGGAAGAAGAAAAGGATAAATTCTGATTTTTTTTTTGTCTGCTTCATACATGCACTCATTTTTCATCGCAACAGGGCTATTATTATTGGAAATGAAAGTTTTTTCATGGATACATAATTGAACAAACAACATTTATTCATTTAAATCAATCATATCATTTGATTTCATTGATGTCCAATTGGTGGTAACATTAATTTTGTTTTTGTTCGAGATAGAGCGGGCGAGATATACTTGTTTGTTTGTTTGTATTTTTTTTATTTTTATGTAACAACCGTCGATTGACTCATCATCATCATCATTGTGTTATTTTTTTCTTTTGTTGTTTCCGTTCATTTATAATTGTACCAAGCTTGATATATTCGTTCGTGAGTGTGTATGTATATGTGTCATTCAGCATATATTAAAATTTCGATTTTACTTTCATAAAATTCTAAATTTAAAACGTATAATACCGATCGAGCAAGTTCTACAATTCATATATTTGTTTTGATGTGATAACCTCTTTGATGACATTATTGAATTCGAATTAATTTTCTTCACTTGTTTTGTTCGACAATAATTTTGTCAGCAAATTTATTACAATCTGCCCTTGATGAAAAAGCAACCTAACAGTAAAGGCATAAAATTTTTTTTTTATTCCCCATTCATCGTATTTTCCTTTGATTACCGGCTATCTATATATACGGAAATAAATCTCGTATACGCCTAAGCATAAATATATAAAACATAATCCACTGAAAAAAACAAGCTAATTGAAGACAACAATAAGCATCAAAATAAAATAAAAAATGTCGAAGAAAAATTACGATCTTTTATTCAAATTATTATTAATTGGCGATTCTGGTGTAGGCAAAACTTGTATACTATTTCGTTTCAGTGACGATGCATTTCAAACAACATTCATTTCAACTATAGGTTTGTTCAATTTCTTATATTTATTTGATTGCATTTTTATTTATCATTATTTGATCATAGGGATCGATTTTAAAATCAAAACAATCGATTTGAAAGGAAAAAGAATTAAATTACAAATATGGTATTGTATATTTTTTTTATCGAAAAAAATGATCTTAATGTTGTTCCTTTTTATATTTTATATATTTAGGGATACTGCTGGACAGGAAAGATTTCATACGATTACAACCAGTTATTATCGTGGTGCTATGGGTATAATGTTAGTCTATGATATAACCAATGCCAAAAGCTTTGATAACATAGCCAAATGGCTTCGTAATATTGATGAAGTAAGTGATTTTGTAAAAGGAAATTGATTTTGTCCTTGTCATGTGTATTTTTTTTGGTTCCAATCATTATTTATCCAATTATTTAGCATGCAAGCGAAGATGTTGAGAAAATGATTTTAGGAAACAAATGCGATATGACCGATAAAAGAGTTGTAAGTCGTGAACGTGGCGAATCGATTGCTCGTGAACATGGTATCCGATTTTTGGAAACAAGCGCCAAGGCTAATATTAATATTGATCGAGCATTTTTAGATCTGGCTGAAGCCATCCTTAATAAGGTAAGTAAAATCGGTATTTTCAATCATAATATTTATATTGATTTAACTTTTTTTTTAAATGAAAAACAATAGCAGATTGTTGGACAGATTTTGATAGACAAACAAGACAAGATAAACATTTCCAAACCAGAATCTAAGTCACCTGTTGGAAAATGCTGTAATTTTTGAGAAAAAATAAGAAATAATACTTGGCTTCGATGTCTTCTTTTTCGATTTATCCACTCATTTATCATTTTTAGCGGCATTTTGACGAATCGATGTAATTTTTTTTTGTTTTGCAACATATGACCGTATTTACACATATACTCAATTTGTGTCAAAAAGAGAATGACATGTAAAAACTTAAATGACAAAAAACTTCAATCTCAATTTAAAATTCTCGACCGCATTTACCTTGATTATTATAGCTAGAGAATATTGTTTTTTATAGAATTTCCTTGATTTTTCATTTGGTTCGTCATTTATTGCAGCTTTTTTTTCACCGAAAACAACACGAAAAAGAAAATCAAATTTATTTATTCAAAATAATCGATCTATTAATTAATGTCATCGGAAAAAATTTTTTTCCCTTTTTTCAGTTGTAAATATATTGATTGATTGAAATGGAATAAATTACAAATTACATAAAAGACAAATATTTTCTGCGAAAAAAAATACTGACTCTAAATTGTTTATCTTCGAGTTGCCGAAAACATTTTCATCATACGATTAGCTGATTCGCTGGAAATCATATCCGGTTTATTATATAAAAATACCGAACTGATTACTAATGAGGCACCAATTAAAAATTGAAACGTAACGATAAAATCAAATACATAGATCGATACAATGCATGAGATGATAATCGAAATGGATGTAGCAAAACCTTTAAGAATATTGTCAGCATATTTAACGACAACGGCAACCAATAAGCCACCTTGAGCGCTAAGAAATATCACAGTCCAAGTTAGTATTGTATAGCCATGAAAGAAACCACTTTCTCGTATCGTTTCGAGATCAGTAATGAAAACTTGAATCAATCCAAATGGTATTGCAATGGCACTCAATTGAATGTTTCGGATCCATAATGATATATTCGAACTGTTTTTCAATATCTTTTCGAAATAAACGCCGGCAAATCCAGATAATACACATGCAGTAAGTATGGCCATAAAACCGATCAAAATGTTTTGCTTATGTGGACTCTGTGATTGGTTAATTGGTTTACTTTGTGTGAGCTGAACACATGCAACACCAATAAAAAGTAATATCAATGAAAACCATTGAAATATGACCAATTTTTTGTTCAGAATAAACACTGAAAACAATGCGGTAGTTAGAATTTTCAATTGATACGTAACTTGACTGGTGGCTGGATCCAAATGTGTTGCGGCAACATAAATCAGATTATTTTGTACATAATATACGATTGCTGGAACGGCAACTTTTAATGTATCCATTGGTTGATTGATTACAATCTTTTTGATTACGACAAAAGTTTTTCGTAAGCACTTTCCTTTTTTTATCAATAAATAATAAAAAAAAAACATTTTGAATTGATTATATCCGGATATAATCATGAATTAGCAATAATAATCACCTTCATCACGATAGACCATAAAAATGCATGTTAATAATTTAAGCAATTCAGCCATAATAACTGCTGTTGATGAAATGAATGATTCTTTTTGCGTTTTTGCCGCTCTCATGAACAATGTCAATGATGCATTTTGTATGGTCAATGTCACCAATGAAATATATTTCAAGAATTGTTTATTTGATTTACTATTCGTTGATTCAATCGATAGACGATGTGCCCGATGATTGTCGATATGATCATCAAGCATATCAACATTTAATGAATCATTTATCGACGTATCAGTTGTCGATAATGATGATGGTGGTGAGAAATTGTCTCTAAGCTTGTCATCCATGTTAAAATCAATTCAATTTATAAGAAAATAATTTGGTTTTAGATTCAAATAATAATAATTGTTTTATTCGGTGGGAATCAGAAAATTTGTGGCAGGCAAAATTCTAGTTATGAGTTAATTGCTATTATTTGGTTATTATTGTTGTGGTTATGGATAATGAAAGAGTGACGTGTTCAATGCATTTTGTATTACTATTGTTGCATCTCCAAGGAATCCAATATTTGGCTCTCTCATACTCTTATTTTGGCTGTCAGCTGATAGACTTAAATAACGTGTATTGTGAAAATAAATAAATATTTGTATGGATCATCCAAATCATATCTTTATTTTTCCATGTAAACAGATTATAAATTTTAAGCATTTTTCACAATATCGATAATGATTTGTTCCAATTCTTGCATCGTTGTATCATTACGTATAGTACATTCAATATAACGACATTTTAACATTTTACATTTAGATTGACCCTCATTGTTGGATATAATTCGTTTATCGATCAAATCTATTTTATTTGCAACCATAATTCGATGTACTCCAAGTTGTTTATTATTATGATTATTATTATTTTTATTTGATACGGAATTAAATAATTGTTCAAGAATAGTCAATGATGATCGATTGGATACATCAAACAAACCAATTACAATAATTATTATTCGATCATTAACTGATGTTGTTTCAGATTTTCGATAAAATTCTGCAAGAAAATTCTGATAAATTTGTTTACCTGGAAATTCAATATAAATAATTTCGATTCGTTTGTTTTTGCTATTATTATTAGCTTCATTTGTACGTAATCCATACGATTTTCTTATGATATTAATACGTGTAGTTAGACGGTATTCTTCTTCATAGTTGTTAACAGCCAATGATTGATTTAATTTATTGATCAATGTTGTTTTGCCCACCGAATGTGATCCAATTATAAGACAATATACTTTAATAATTTTATCATCCATAATTTTGATTTAAATAAATAACCAAATTGAAATGATCATTAGTTAGGTTAATAGGAATGAAAAACAAAAAATTATTACTATAATTGTTGCCATTGGAAACGAATTCTACGGTCACACAGATTCACCATAGTATTTCACTTTATTCTTGTCAGTTTCATGTAATTTTATACAATGCAATTTGACTGTATTGGGTAAATGTTTTACAATCTGCTGCCAAATGAATATACAAATATTTTCACTTGTACTAATGACCGGTGATTGGCCATTGTCGAAAAAATATTCAACATCTTTGTCAATATATTTATGATCCAATAAATTTAAAACATTATCCTCGATAATTTTTTTCAAATCAACAATATTCATAACCATACCGGTTCGTTCATTTACCGGTCCTTTAATGGTCACTTCTAACGTATAATTATGGCCATGAATATTCGTACATTTTCCAAATGTATCGACATTTTTCCGTTCATCATTATAATGTTGATTAAATAGACGATGAGCAGAGGAAAATTTTTCAATACGTGTCAAATAAATTAATGGTTTTATCGTAGACATTTTTTTATTTTATTAACCAGCGATGTTTAATTTTATTTCAATATACTTTGATCATAGGTGTTCCGTTTCTCTTATTTTTTTTTTTTTTTAAATGTCGGCCACCAAAATAATGTTCAGAACACATAACATAAGAGAGAGAGAGAGAGTGATCCGAGCAAAGATTGACTCAACTTTATAGCTGTTGTTTGTGTGGCATAACACAACAATCTGTATATTTTCGTTGTATATTGCTGTTCATCATCATCATCATCATCACATACTCGGTTACATTTCTCTCATCATGTTTACTAATTTATTCATTCAATTTTTAGGAATATTTTAATAGATTTTTACATAATCTATAATTTATATTAACCTTTTTTTTGTGATAATGAAATTTCCATTATATAAGTTTTATTCATTGCATTTTATGAAATAATTCAGATTTTTTTTTATTGTTTTAAATTTCAAATTGTTGAAATAAGTTAATTTCATTCACATTCGGATAGTGAACCCTCTTGCCTTGCATACGTGGCAGATTTTTTTTTTTTACTTTGTTTTTTTGTTCCAAAAATAAACTGTTGACGTGATTGTATATTTTCACTGAAAAATGGCCAGTCCAAAAACTCGTCGAATTTTATCCGATTTAAAGCCCACACAAGATAACAATGTAAGTCCATATGTTCAGTTTTAGTTTAATATTTTTTAATTTGTTTTATTTTTAATAATTATTCCAGTATTGTTTTGAATGTAATGCACATAATCCTCAATGGGCATCCGTAACTTATGGCATTTGGATATGTTTGGAATGTTCGGGTAAACATCGTAGTCTTGGTGTTCATCTAAGTTTTGTACGTTCTATTACCATGGATAAATGGAAAGAAATTGAATTGGCGAAAATGAAAGCTGGTGGTAATAGAAAAGCTAAAGAATTTTTCAGTACACAAGATGATTGGGATGATACTATGCCATTGAATGATAAATATAATACACGTGCTGCAGCTCTTTATCGAGATAAGATTGCAACTGAAGCAAGAGGTGAAAAATGGTCCATATCAACATCAAATGCTGAAAATTATGTACCAAAAAAAATTATTTCGAATTCATCATCGACGACGAATACTTCATTTCTGAACCAAAATTCAAGCACTAGTGGACGAACATTCGAAGAAAACTGGGATGAAAATAGTTATCAAAGGTAAAATTAGTGAAAATTAAAAATTGATTCTGAAAAACTTTTTATTGAATAATTTTATATAGTGGACCAAATTATGGTGGATACTCAGGCTTTGGTTACAATATGAAATCTCAATCAGATTATGGCATAAATTCTTGGTCAACATTCTCATCCGTAAATAAAATAGTTGCTGATGAAACGTTTTTATTTTAGTCTCACTCTCTTTTTTTTGTTTGTTTGTTAGACTTTCTCAAATCTCACTTCAAACGCTTCAAGAATGTTATTACGTGCATCAAATGTAGCCAGCCAAAAAGTTTCAGAAATGAGCGATAATGTCAACGATAAAGTAGGTGTAAAGTTATACTATGAACTAAGCCTTTTCACCATGTAAAATTTTTGTTCTAGTTAAAAGATGGAATCAGCATAAACGATATACAGAATCAAGTCACTGGAATAGGATCAAAGGTCGCCGATATGAGCCGTCGTGGATGGCAAGATCTATCATTGATGTTCAATAAACGTTCATCATCATATGCAGATCCAAATGATTCGTGTATATCATCAAATGATAATTTCTGCAATGGTGGATATACCGGTAGTTATCAAAATAATGAAAAACGAAATTCATCAGCTATGCCTAAATCAAATAGCAAAGCTAATGATTGGGAAGAATGGTGATCAAAAATGTATTTTCTATTCCTATTTTAAAATCGTGACCATAAAATTGAATCGAATAAATCATTATTAGTTTTAACAAATTATTTGCAATTTTAAAAATTAAAATAAAATTTCTTTTAAATGAAAAAAATTTTTTATTATTTTAAATTTTAAAAAATAATTAGCCATTATATGCGACTAATTCTAGCCATTGTCGTAATGCTTCACCAAGAATCATTGGTAATGAATGAATATCTTTCAATATAACATAATAAGGAAAAGGAAATTTGCTAATGTACGATTGAATTTTCATCGTTCCATTCGCATCGAAAACAGGAATTTGAATATCCAAAATAGAATTTTTATGTGCAGGATTATCAATGATAATGAAAACAGTGAATACACCGATTTCTTTAAGACGAATAATAGATGATCGAATGTTCGATTCTCCTTCGCTAAATATTCCACGTCCATCGGAAACAATCAATAACAATTGGTGGATATTTGATGTCGAAGAATTAGATAAAAGATGTTTAGCTTGTGAAAACATTGATAATGAACATTTCAATAATTCGTTTGTTTTAGTTCGTGTTTGATCAAATCGTAGCTAAAATCATAGAGATAATTGTAAAAATTAATTATTGTGCAAAAAACAATTTGAAAAAAATGTACCTTGTTAAATATTTTAAGTATAGTTTGATCAGTGAATGGATCACCAAATGGATGTACGATACGGGTTTCTTCACCGAAACTAGCCACTGATAAAAGGCCAGATTCAATAATTGAAAGCGATTTACCAAGCAAAATCAAAGAATCGAATGCCATCATACGAGATTGATTGTCCGACATACTCAACGAATCGTCAATAGCGATCAATATTTGATATTGTCGTTTACTTGGTTTAACTCTTCTTAACCAGATTTTATCTTTGCGAAATTGACTAGCAACATAAGCAATAACTTTACGCATATTTAATCGTTTGCCATTTTTGAAATCGCCTTTGTATTTGGAACGTTTGGTGGGTTCAAGTACCAATTGAAGTTGGTTACAAAGTTCATATAACAAAGGTTCGATTCTTTTTTCACTTTCCAATAGAAATTGATTATCAATCAATTCAGAAGATAATGAATGGGTCGTATCATCAACTGGTAAAAATGAATGTTCCTTTTGCATTTCAATTGCTTGATTTTGATCATCCATTATCGTATGAAATGATGATTCCTGGTGATGGGCTACATTTGAAGTCATTATGAATTCTCCTTCAATCATTTTTTCTTCATTAGAATCATTTTCATTATTTGTTTCTCCGTTTGTTTTGTTAATATCATTTTTATTATTACTATTTATCTTATCCATCTCATCATTTTCATTCGATTCCATGCGTTCATCATCATCATCATCATCATTGAGGTTTACTCCTCGTTCTAATGATGTTTGATTTTTCGTACCATCTTGTTGTTGTCCATAATCAATATCGTAAGCCATATTATCAGCCAAAGCCTTATTTTCTACATGGCGAAATAGATCTGTTTGTTCTACCTTTTCATTTCTAGAATCTAATTGATCGTCTTTTTTTGAATCGTTTGTCATTTTCTGTCGTTTAGTATTCGAAAAATCGTCAATATTTTCGTCGACCATAGATCGATTTTTCTTCTTCTTAAGCATTGAAAATTTTTCTTCATCGTTATCATTATTGATTTGCTGTTCATTCATATTTCGAGAGGTTAATTTTCCATCGTTATGTGATGAGGAACGTTGAGAAACTTGTTGCTGATTCTGGAATTTTTCATCGACTTGTTCGTTATCAGGACATTCTTGGTTATTTTGAACAACGTCATCAACATTCGGATAAATTGTAGAATCCATGTTCCGGTTTTCCGTATTGACTGCCGTTAATGGATTTTCATCTTCATTTTCATTTTCAGGTAATATATCGTCGCTTTTTGATCTATCGATATCTTCGTTGTTTGTTTTTTCTTCAGCAGGTTCCTCATTCTCATTAACCATATCATTAGTTTCCAGATTTGGATCACCATCGTCATTTTCATCATCATGATCATCAGATATTTCCATGTTTTCATTCTCCATCTCCATCTCTTGGCTGCCATCATCGTCCATGTCAATTTGTAAATCATCTGGTAATACCATTTGGTTTATATTTTCTTTTTCATCACGGTTCTGTTTAGAATCGTCATCATCTGTATTTTGATAATCATCATTTATTGGACCTTGATCATCAATATCATTATCTTCGGGTAGAACATCGTTTTCATTTTTCTGGTCTAATTCATTATTTTGAGATTTCAACTGATCATTATCACTGCTTGCTACTTTGCTTGAATCAAAATCTTCTTTTCCACCCGTCATTTGACTATTATTTTGTTCATCTTTTTCTTGGTGGTCTTTTTCATCATTTTCAAGTTCATCATCATCGTTATCCCATAATTTTTCATCCAAAACTTGTTCATCTTCATCTACTTGACCCATTCTCTCTTCTAGATCATCATCATTTTCATCATTTTCTTCATCATCTGATTTTTCGTCATTCTGATCTTCTTCAGCACCATATTCTTGGCCAACAAAATCATCATCCATTTCAATACCATTATCTTCGTTTTTATTTTGAGATTCGGTTTGTTGATCTTCTTCACCATCATTTTTTAGATCGTCCAATTGATCTTGACAATCTAGCCTATCGGAAACATCTTTAGCGTTGGATGTAGTATTTCCTTCGCCAAAGCCGGCATTATCGATATTTTTTTGCTGCTCTCCTTGCTGTTGTTGTATATCATCATCACAAGTATCTGGTGGTAGACAAAATCCATTAGCCAACAATTCGCAAGACAAAGACATGATGATATGTAATAATTTGGATGATGTTTTCAACGACCCAATAGCAATACAAAGAAAACATTGATAGAGATCGATGTATTGCGAGAAAAACGGTACATAAATTTTGATCAATTCAATACAGGTTTTATTGTTGAAATTCTCGAAAAATTTATCGACTAATCGAATGATTTGGTCAGAATTAAATAAATTCAAAATTCTGACGTTGGTAATTGAATGCATAATAAATTTTGTTTTATTTTCTTTGCTTATGGCCATATTTTTCGAATCATTAAGATATTTAAATATTTTCTCAAAACACAAAAGAATATTCTTCAACAGCATATTACATTCATTGACCAATTGATTTGAAGTAAGCGATGTATCGGTTTGAATTTCATGAAGATATTTTTCAAGATTTACGATTTCTTTTTGAAAGAAAATGAATTCGTCGACATATAATTTCATGATATCTGAACATTCTTCATTTAAAATTGAGAATAGATTATCAACCTGTTGCTTCAATAAAATAACAGAGGATTTAACAATAGTCAATCGAGATTCAGTAAAAATGACGATTTCGTTTAAAGGTTGAATTTGACTTGATATTTGTCGAACGTTTTCAATGATTAAATTGATTTTGTTTGAAATTTTCAAATATTTCTCATTTTCATCACTTGCATTGAATGAAGAAACAATTTCTTTCAAACGAATTGTGAATGATTGAAATTTTAAAATTAAATTCTTGATTTTATTTATCATTTCTTGAGCGTATTTCAAACAGGTTATAATCATACGATCATTTGGATCATAACTTTTTTGCAATTGTATTAGCCGTTTTTTCAATACATTAAATTGTTCCATACGTTTACCAATTATTTTTCGTTTTTTATTGACAATATCAGCCAAATGAACAACATTTCCTTTGATACGATCAATCATGTCTATGGTTAATTGTTGATTAGGTTTTTCCAACAAACTGACAATCATTGCATAGCCAGATAAATTTTTGTAGTAATAAGCGTTGCATGATTTAATGGTGTCAAGGAAAAATATTGGCGAACCCTCTTCAAGTTGTAATGGTTTTTCAGAAAAAATTGTGTCATTTAAATCAAATCCATTTTCAAAATGTACAATGCCTTTTCGAAATCGTATACCAGATTGTGATAATTTTTTGAACAAATCACTCAATGCTCTTCGTTTTTGATTCTGGATCTGTGAAATCTGTTTTTTTCTTATTATCGAATCTTTGGTTTCGGTCGGAGTCAAATTCGAATATTGATCAATACAATCGATTAAAGAATTATTGAAATCTTCATATTCACCGATATTTTCGGAAAAATTGGCGCCTTTTGTTTTGATTTTTCGAGCAATCATTACAAGTTTTTTATGATAGGATTGTGATTTCGAGACGAATGAATATTGCCGTAAATGTTGCTCAGCGGTAACATCATCAATATTGATGATTGAATTGTCATCTGATTTTAGTATTTTAGAGAAATTAGTTTTCCACGATAAGAATTGTTCTGTGGGTAATTTTTTTTCGAATTGAAACAATGATGACGATGGTCGCAATAAGAATTCTTCATATTTTTTGACATAACCATATAACTGTTTTTTCGATCGAGACAATGATGCTTTCAATGACCAAAAATTATTTGGATTCCATTTGGAAATGGTGACAAATTCTTTGATTTCTTTTTCTATCTTTGTTTTTTCAATGGAAATTTGTTTCAAAATAGATGGTGAGAAATGATTGTAAAAATTATAAACATTTTCTAATGCGATCCAAATAGTCATTGATTGATCGACAATATTCGTTGTATGTTTAAGATAATAAATGAAAACTTTGATAATTCTTAGCCGTATCTGGAACTGACCTAATGAACTAGTTTCAATGAATTTCTTCACCGTATTTATAAATTGTTTTACATTTTCAAAATCAGATTCATTTTGTTTTAAAAAATCGTTGATTATAGTATGAAAACGAAACCACCAAATGGACAATTCTTTTTCATCAATTTTTTCCGAAACAGTTTCCAAACATTTAAGCCAATAGTTGATTTCCATTTTTCGCCAATCGACCAAAATTTCAGTTATTTGATTAAGATATTCAACCAAGCTAATACCACGGTGTGCAATCAATTGCCAATCTTCGCTTGTCTTTAAAATCAATTCTAATCCGGTAGCCAAACACATTAACGACGAATTCGCTTTGATCTCGTACACATGTTTGATGATTTCAATCAATTTCATTAGAACTGGATGATTTTCAAATTCGGGTAATAAATCCGTTTCAATTTTTAATCGTAGATTTTCCAAAACCATGAAACATTTTTCAGTTTGAGATTCGATACCGGAATGATAAATATTCAATGTTTTCATAGTTGAATCAGTTTCATGATTCGAATTTTTCATAAGCAATAAATGGCCATCAATTAGATTTTGTTCAATATTTTCATTATCAAAAAATCCCATTGTTTTTTGCAATATTGTCGCTATGATTTTGTAACGAATTAAATACGATTGATTGAAATTTGTCGTTTCCATTGCTGTAGGCTGCTGCTGTTCCATTAATTGGACCATATGCATATGAGAACGAGCAATAAAAAGTAAATTATCTTCGCTCATATTAATTTTGACATGATCAGATTCGATTCTTTTTTCAAATGGATCAAGAAATTTATGATATCGATTTTCAAAAGATGGAAATAATTCATCAACTTTAGCTTCAATGTATTCTTGACTATCATCATTATCATCAAGTTTAATATGAAACAAAGCATTTTTACGAATCTCTTCCAAATCTTTATTCATTTCTATTTTTTGATATTGGCTTACAAACGAGTCTATTATTTCAAAGTAAACGTTCAAAATTTCTGAACGATTATCTTCTTGTAAATAAAGTGAATTTTGAATTTCCAATGATATTGATTGCAATAAATTTTGCAATAGTGATTTTGGTTTCAGATTTAAATCCTGATAAATTTTATGCAAAATTTCGATAACATTATTCTTGAAGATGAACGAACAAATTTCCGATGGTAAAGCAGTGGTGACAAATCTTGAGAATAGATCAAACATTTGTTCTATTGTTGACATTTGAAAAGAATGAAACAAAAGTTTCGTATTCGAACGTGATTGTAGTCGATAAATCAATGATTGAAGACCTTTGATTACTAATAAAATTCCTGTCATAAATGGTGTGGTTAAATCTTGATAATCTAGATAGTTTTCATGTAGATATTTTAAAAAATCATTAATCGATTGACAATACATCAAACATTTGGCAATGATTTTAGAATTAGGATCGGAAAAACAATGATCAGAATCTTTTACAATTTGAAACAAATTATTCCAATTGAATATTGTACTTTGAAATTGTTTTATTTCTGAGATAAGATTAAAATAATGTTCAGATGATTGTCGATAATGAATCGATTCCTGTAACTGAGTTATACGATTATTGAATTCTTCTAATTTCAATTGTAATTTTTGAAATATATTACAATTGAAAAATTGATCATTATGTTCGATATACATTTGTTTATAAATGGACCGTCTTAGTTTTAATTCTTCGTTAATTATGGTTGATTGTGATCGATAATCGTCTAATTTAGCTTGAGATCTCACGATCGGATCAATAGGATAATCTGGATTAGTATGATTAGCAATAGTATAGCCAATCAAAATTAATTTATAACATTGTGCTAGTTGATTTTGATTTGAAATTCTGATTTTTTCATTTTGAATAAAATCTGCCATCTTGTTTGAATGTTGTTTGATATAATCGTCAAACATTTCGCTAAGCCATACAAAACGATCAAAAAGTTGATGTCGATTATTTTTCATGTGGAAATAATTTGAAAAAATGAGATCAATATAAAATTTTCGAGTCAATTTTTTCCAATAAAATTTTTCAATCGAATCATCATCATTATTCATTTGGCTAAAATATATTATCGATATCAATGGAATATGTTCGCAGGTAATATTCTGTTTGATTTTGTCATTTATGAAAAATTTATTTTCTTCCACAAGATTATTATCAAGATTGTCTTCCGAACATGAATGAATGATTGATGCCATGTTTAGTTCGTTATTTATGTTGAGTAAAATTTCAACAAATAAATCAGTATATTTTCCATATTGAATGAATTGATTGAAAAATATTTCATATGAATCATTGAAAACATTAACGTTAGCATTGGTCGATTTATTCATATAAAGATCAAGATAACGTTGTGATGAGAACAATTTGGATAGAGTTAAACATTGTTTATTCATAGTTTTGGCTTTGATTTTCAAATCACTATCATTTGTTTGATTTGCGATTCGTTCGTTGAATTTTTCATATGAAATCTTGCCAGTAAAATAATCATCAAATGACAAGACACAATCTTTGGCAAGATGATTCACTTTTTCTGGATTTTGAATCAGTTGATTATGTAAAATTTTGAGACATTTCTGAAATTGTTGATATGCTTGAATGTCTTTGATAGATTTAAAACGAAAACGATTATGACATATTTTGTTGACGAATGTAAATTTTTCTTCATCAAAACATGAAATATTAAAATATGTATTGATTTCAGAAACAATTGAATCAATATTGATGAAAAAATTAAAAACTTCTTGTCTTTCATTCAATAAAAACCAAATTGGAAAAAATTTTTCTTTGATAAATTTTCGTGGTTCATGGTGATATTGAGTACAAATTGAAAAAATTTGATAAAAAACGACTAAAGTTTCACGAATAGTTATGACTTGATCATCGTTTGGTTTCGTAACTGTGATGATATGATCTAGTTGTTGGAAAATTGTGGTCAAAAATTTTTCAATAGAATTAAAAACATTCATTTGTTTCATTTCTTCACATAATAGCAATGAATGTATTGATGGCAAACGTTGTTTAAGATCTATCCAAAATAAATTCATATGAAAATTGTTCAAGTGTTTGTTCCATTGATGAAATTTTTCTTTCATATTTTTAGAAATAAATAAACAGGTAGAATTATTTTCTCGAAAATCAATTGGTAATTTTTTGATAAAATCAAATAGATCATGATCGAAAAATGATTGTGCATCTTTGAATATGGTAAAAAGTTTTTCGTACAATAATTTGACATAATCATTGGATGTAGAAAATATTCGAAATCGTATATTAAAATCAGCCAAAGATGAATTTTCAAAAAACAATCTCACTTTCAACGAATCATTATCAGAGGAGAATGTTGAATTGAAAAGTATTCTATAATCTTGCATTGCATAATGCAAATTAGAATCATTAGACAAATAATTAAATTTTGGCAATGAAACTGACATTGAAGGATCAGATTCAATCTTTTCAAAATTTGAATCGTTTTGATGATTGGAACCAATTTGTTGACTTTTTAAAATTATTTGTTCAATAAATTGAAAAAATTCACGTTTATTGTGAGAAAATTGTTCAATTTGTTGATCGGAAATTTTGAATCCATATTCATGAAGAATTTGTCTGTATTCATCCAATGAATGTTTAAAATCTTCAGTAACAGGAAACATGACCACTTCTATTCCTCTATTACGCATAGCACGTGATAGTTCACCAAATTTTGGATTCATTGTAAAAAATAATCGAAAATTTGAATGTGGATGAATTTCAGTAATTTGGCCATCAATCGAACCTTTTTCGTTGATTGTCAAACTTCCACCCGGTTCGAGTAGACTATTGAAACGATCCAAAACAGCAGGATTCAAAAGATTAGCATTTTCAATGACAACCCAATCGCCGGTTCGAATTGATTTGACAAGAGAAGAATCTCTCCATTCGAATGTACCATTATTATCATTATGTTGGTCATCGATTGTTTCAAATTTTTGCAACTGATTTCGAAATGATAAAAGCTGTGGGCAATCTTTGAATAAATTCAAAATTTTTTTCAAAGTTTTAATTTTGAATTTCAAGGTATTAGTTGAAAGACGAAAAATATATGCAAAAAACTTGGGCCATAACAGATGATCTTGATTTCTTTTGGCAATTTCGATAAATCCATATGTGACAATTTCTTTTTCAATATTTTTGAGATCAACATTGACATCTTTTTGTTCAAAACCACCAAGCAAATCGATGGTATCCATTTCGGCATTGGCATGAATAATGTTCAAATGTTGACCACGAACATCGGCAACAAGTTGAATTATATGGCTTTTTCCCAATCCAGAATCACCAATCAATATTGTTAACCAATTCATTTCGATACATATCAATATCGATTCAATAATGGCCATTTGTTCACGAAAACAATAATGAATATTACGATTATCTATTTGATTAAATAATCTCTCTGATATAGCTAATCCCATCTGGAATAATGAACTGTTCAGGTAGCACATTGTTGGTATATGATTAACGTTTTTGAATTCGTCCAAACAAATCTGTTGCATTTTTTGTTTACATTCCCAAGTTCGCATTTTGTTTGTATATATGAAATCAAAAAATAATTCAGGTTCAATATGAGAGTATTTTTCCTGAAATTTATCAATCAATTGTATCCAACGAATCAGGTCACGAAGATTAAATTCAAATGGTCCACCTTTTTTGGCGAAATTTTCATGTTCAATTTTTTGACAAATCTGACGATTAACTGAAATCATCCGTTGGATATTGTCGTGAGGAATTTTCGGAAACATGTTTACAAGAATAAAATAATAATCTTCATCAGTCAAATTTTCAATGTATACAACTGTAAAACGATTTAAAAATGATTTAGGCAATCGTTTTCGACTTCTATCCATTGAATAAGGATTTTGTGTTGCAAATATTCTTGTTTTGTTTTTATTCACTGAGAATGTTTTATTCAGTTCGGTAATGAAAATTTCGCCACGATGATCAAGACAAGCATTCAAACCTTCAAGAACAGTTTGTGTTGCAAGATTAAGCTCATCCAATAGAATCCATGTTGGTTCATTACTTTTTAATGCGGTCAAAAATGGACCATCACGAAATTCAAATTTTCCCGCATTTCCTTCACCTTCAACCGGTAGATCACAGCCAAATAGATCACTGATATCAGTTTGTTCGGATAAATTTATCCGAATCAATGAATCACAGCAGATAGTGGCTAGGGCCTGAATTAATGATGTTTTGCCAACGCCAGGAGGTCCTTCAAGTAAAATAGGCTTATCAAGCTGTAATGCTCGCATCAATCGAACACAGTTATTTTGGACACCAGTACTTTGCCAATAGTAATTTGTGAGTGAATTTTGTCGATTAGATTCTGCTTTTTCAAAGGAAAACGGTCCAATATAAATTCGATTATCCAGTAATGAATTTTCATTACAATCAGCTTTGAAATGAATATCTGGAAATTTTTGACTAAAATTTTGCAGGTATTCTTGACAATTTATTTTCATTTCTTCATTTTTATTGACAATGGATTGATTGCCGATAATAAGTGGATCAATGTAAACGAGATGAGCACCGTGAATAAATGCATCATACAAACTGAGTCGTTGTGGTTTAATTGAATATGTTTTATCTATGAATTGTGTCCAACTTAATATATCACGAACGCTTATTATGAAACGTTTGTTAACCAATTTTTCGAGCCATTCGATGAAATCACGAATCGATTTGGATACTATTTTTCTGATTTCTTCATCAATTATTTCGAGGTTATGAAAGGTGATCTGATATATGTCATCATAATTTTCAAAACCGGGACACCAGATTTCAGTGAATCGATCACGAAGAGCTGGAGACAATTCTTTCTTGCCAAAATCTCCTCCAGGATTCATGGTTGCAAAATAACGAAATGAATCATGTGCTTTGATTCGACAAAATGAATCATTATTTTCAGCCAAAAACACTGTCCGTTCTAGTTCTAAAACTGAATTTAAACGTTCTAGAACAGAATCATCTGCTAGAGATATTTCGTCCACAAGGAAATAATCTCCATTCTTCATAGCAGTAACTAATGGGCCATCTACCCATTCGAAAAGCATTTCATCCTGGCCATGGCAAGCATTTCGATTCGGTCGTAAGCTTCCAAGGAAATCAGAACTTTCAGTATTCATATGACAATTGATTATTTTCAGAGTTTTCTCACTTTTTGTGGCAAAATATTGACAGATGGTCGTTTTACCACAACCAGTTTCTCCAATCAATAGTATTGGTTCTTCGAATTCGATAGCTTCTCTAAGTAAAGTGCCCAGTCTTTTAAAAGCTTTTGTCCAGACGATAGAATTGGTGAAAATATTTTTTGATTCAACTTTTTCTTCATGCATATCAAATAATTCTTCAACAGATATATTACATTTGAAAATTTTTTTCAGAATACCTTTAATCAAAATAACATCTTCATTGTGACGAACTCTTCCGGCTAAAAGCATAAATCCTTGATTGGCTAGAAATTGGTTCCAATCGAAAAATCTGATGCTTTCATCTAATTTTGCTGCAAATTTCATATAACGATATCCCCAACGAAATAGATCACGTAATGTAATGAAACCATGTTTTCCGGCAAATATATCCGATTTACAGCGACATTTTTGTAGTTGTATTAAAACTGAAACCATTCGTTTGGAATATGATAATGGAATCATACATTTTTTATGTAAAATAATTTCAAGTTCTTCAATAGGAATTTCGCTAAAATTTAATTCGATGAAGCGATTTCTGAACGCACGGGATAAGACTTTTCGTCCAGCATATTTTCCCGGAGGATTTTGTGTTGCAAATAAGAGAAAACGTGAATGGGCTTTTATTACTTCTTGTGTTTCTGGAATGAAACATTCACGATTTTCATCCAATACTCTGTTTAGAGCTTCTAAAATTTCGGTTGGAGCCAGATTCAATTCATCTAGAATGATCCAATGACCGTTTTTCATAGCTTCAACAAGGACGCCTTTTTTGAATATAATTTTTCCATCTGATTGTGAACAATAACTTCCGA
Organism: Dermatophagoides farinae; assembly: GCF_024713945.1. Classification (NCBI taxonomy): domain Eukaryota; kingdom Metazoa; phylum Arthropoda; class Arachnida; order Sarcoptiformes; family Pyroglyphidae; genus Dermatophagoides; species Dermatophagoides farinae. The sequence goes on from NC_134678.1 coordinate 5,863,452, forward strand.
TATATTCCTAGATAATGATGCAAAGATAAAAATTTATAAGAAATTTCTTCTAATATTTGAATTAATCTTACCTGAAGATCAATATGTTCATGATTGTTTACTCGATGGCAAATATTACCTGTTGCTTGTGCTAACCACTGAATAAGGCTTGTTTTACCAACAGAAGTTTCACCTTGTAATAATATCGGATATGTACGTCCAGCCGAAATGATTCGACAAACGTCACGAAGATTTTTAGACACTGTTGCAGTGAGGATGTAGTTTTCATCTATTACAGGTTCGTTTGGACCTTTAATAATGGGATAATTTTCTATGATCACAAAATTTTTGGACGGAAATAGTTTTTCCAGATTTTTTAATGAGTCTGAAAATTTCATATTTTTATTATGGAAAATAATTGTTTCGATTCGTTTCTGGACAATCGTATATGATTCTTGATCAAGATTCGAAAGAAACGCCAATGAAAATGCTTCGTAAAGTGAGCGATTTATTGAATTGAATGGATTAAATTTGACTACACGCAATGCACGGCATAGATTACGTAGACTGAAAATTGGCCGATGACCATTCATATCTTTCAATAAGGTTTGTGAATCATTTTTTACTTGAAAATAAAATTCAACAATAGCTTCGATTGTTTTCGGATCGACCATACTTTGTATATATGTACAAACAATTATTCGTAATTGTGAACGATCTTCTATTTCATCGATAAAAAATTCCGTAAATCTATTTCGAATCTTGATGGGCAATTCTTTTTTACCTACATCTGTTGCTGGATTCATGCAGGCAAACAAACGGAAATCTTTATGAACTTTAATAATTTGATCATTGGCTTTTTCAAACAACATCAGGGTTTGATTGTTCTCCATGAATGATAATAAACCTTGAAGGGTTTCACTTTCTGCTAGATTGATTTCATCCAATAAAACCCATTGGCCAGTACTAATTGCATGTGTTAAAACACCTTCAATAAAAGTAAATGTTAAATGATTTTTACCGATATCGATGAGAGATTTGAAATTTTTTAATTTTTCTTGCAACTTTGTCCATCTTTCATACAATTCTTTAGTATTATTTTCATTTTCAAATTTCTTCAATGCTTTGGTACAGACATTAATCATCACCTCGAGAAGAAGATTCCAATCTTGTTTGACATAAAGTTTATCGAATTTATTCTTGAAAGCATTATTTTTATTTGATTCAAAAGTTTTATCAAATAATTGGCAATAATCTTCTTTGATTGAAATGATCATAGTGTTAAAATCGACTGGTTTATAGCCACCAAATAGTTCTAAACTGCTGCTTTGTTGATTCATATTGATAATGTTCAATTTATGTCCACAAAGATTTGCCAAATACTGAATGCTAGAAGTTTTTCCGACACCTGTTTCACCACATAATAAAATCGGTTCTTGATTGGAAACACAGACCAACAATCGTTCTAATAATTGAGTTGTGTTCAATGTGAATGCAAAATCGGAAATATTTTGCGATAATTTTGGATCAATTAAAACTGATTGACGGCCAATGGTTATAGTATTCATATTCTTCATCAATTTAGGACTGCGTTCTCTAAGCAAATGTTCACAATCATTTTTGGATAAATTAAAACTTGAGCCAATTGTGTATGCAATTTGTTTTAAAAAATTCGAGCTAAACATTGCAAAGCAGTCCATAGCATCGAGATAGGCGAATTTCGATGTTTCTTCAGGTTCATTTTTTGTGAAATACACAGATAAACGATTGCACCATTTTAATAAATCACGAAGCCGTATTAATCGCTTTGTTTTTGTTTCGGATTGAAAATTCATTATGTTTTCATAAACTTCAACAATTCTGGGTAATAAAATATTTAAATTTGGCCATTTTTTCTGTATCAAATCAGATATTTGATCTTTGGTTAAATTTTGTAGATTCACTTTATAGCAAATTTTTTCCAACATTGTGAAATTGACACTTTGAATAGATTCAGATTTTTGCAGAGTTTTGGTAAAAAATATGCGGAAATTACTATCGAATTTGTCAATCTTGCCTTCGTAACCGACAATATTGGCACTGTTACTTGATTCGATGATTGAAACTAATGATGATATCAATTCTGATGATGCTGAATCAATGTCTTCAAATATAATCCAATTGCCATCGCGAATGGCTTTTAATAAGGGGCCAAAATTAAAAATGAATTCTCCAGGAATGTCTGAAGTAATGTAGGAACCAAGCAAATATTTAGTATCGATCTGATCACTAATTTGTATGGTCATTATGGCCGGTGGTTCTAAACGGTTGGTCAGCAATGCTAGACGTTTAATTAATGTGGATTTACCACAACTCATTGGTCCTTCAACCAGTATTGGCTTATTCAATGATACTCCCAACGCAATGGACATTAAATTTTGTTCGAAAATCAGAGAAGACACATAAAATATTTCATCATCAAGTTCATAGTTTATCCGGGGACGTTGAATAACTTGCAGCAAAATTCCTTGAACACAAACAATATTATCATATAGATCATGATCATAAATTAAAAAGTTGTCATCAGTATTACGATATATGATGGTTTTTGAAGAAAATCGAAATGTACGAGCTTTGGTTAATTCAAACAATTTTAGACGATAATCATCTTGCTTATCATGTTCAAAAGAATTGGAATTTAAAATCCTAGAATGTATTTTCCTTGCCAAGTAATCGACATATTGATTTGAATGATTGAAAAAGTTGATGACGAAAGACCATTGAAAATTTTTGAAAAAATAGCTTGAATCAAATGCTAAAAATACAAGGCAAGATTCTAAAAATCCAATCAAAGAATCTTCATTGTTGTTGCTTTCATTTTGTTTTTGAATTTCACGTAACAAATTATCAGCATTCAATAAACGGTTATTGAAACAATCGTAGGAAAAATTCGCTGCAATCGCAAACGAACCGATTAATCGACTTAATATAAAAAACAACGATAATTTAGAATCTTTTTTGATCTGATGTAATAGTTGTAATAGAATTGGAGAAAAATATTCGGCTACAATATCGGTTAAATTCTTTGTTTCCAAACATTTTACAATAAGATTCAGGATTTCTAGCCGATCTTCTGTAGACCAATTTTTGTTGGTAAATGAAAAACAATATTCATAAAGTTTTTTAACATTTTGTTCGTCGGAATTAGTTTGATGCAACAGGCGAATACAATCATGAATCCAAAAACCACCCATTTTGTCGGTTTAAAAAACACAATTATTAAAAATATCACGAATAATAAATCAATGCTAAATAAATTATTGTGTACCAAAAAAATAAATGAATTTCATATTTCAGCATGAAATTCTGGCACACACGTGTATTCTGTAGATGTTGCCTGTTCATACGTTAAAAGTATATTTTTATTTTCAAAATTTTCAAATTGGAAAAAAACACGCATTTTTAAATACGAAACAAAAAATTGAAAAAATAAAAAACTAAAACGAATATAACATAGTAGACAGGACAACCAATGAAGCACCAATGAAGAAATTTAATGATGATGAAAAATCATCAAATATAAAATGGCTACATAATGATGACAATATTATTGATATGGTTGTGGCAAATCCTTTTAAGATATTATCAGCATATTTCATCACCAATGAAACACAAATGCCACCAAATGCTTGTAGTCCAATCACCATATAGGTTAATGAATTATAGCCCTAAATCGAATCGATTTTTTATTAGAAAATATTTCATTACTATAGTAATACTTACATAGAAAAATCCTTTTAAATTAATCTCATTAAAATCATAAACAATGATTGTAAATGATGCAAATAAACAGCTTAATATTGCCAACTGTAGATTTCTAATCCACAATGATTGTGATTTTGATACTTTGATTAATTTTTCAAAATAAACGCCCGAAAATCCGCTTGATAATGATGATAGAATTATAGAAATTAAACCTATCAATCTATTTTCGTTCATTTGAATCGATGATGATCGGTGATTATCATTAGGCCATTGGACAAGAATAACACCAAGCATTAACATGAAGAGTGAACACCATTGACGATGTGAAAGATCTTTGTTGAGTATCCAATGAGAGAATAATGCAGTTGTAATGATTTTAAATTGATAAGTGACCTTAGGGGCAGAGAAATTTTTACTTTTAAAAAACCGACAAGTAAATAATGGTTATGTTAACAATACTTGATAAGTAGCTGCATCCAAATTGGTTAGCGCAAGAAATAAAAGATTATTCTGTACGGTGTATAGAAAAGCTGGAACTAAAATTTTCGACAATTCTTTAGGTTTACCAAACACTTCATCTCTGAACACATAATATAAACCGAGGAAAGAATCTGATGGAAATTCCAAATTAATAAGTTTGAAAAAAAAAATTTCCAATGTTTTAAATTACCCGAATAAATTATTACAGCCATACAGATGAAAAATTTAACAAATTCGGAAAGAAACACAGCTGTACTATTGAAATAGGCTTCATCCTGACTAGAATTTTTTCTTGAATAACGTAATGTTAAAACAAGTATCGTTGTTTGTAAAGTAATCAATATTAATGTACCATATTTCATAAATATAGATTTGTTTTGATTCATATTTTTCTAACTAAATCTATTTATTTTTTATATTTTTAAAAGAAATTTTTTCAAATTATTCTAAATGTTGATCATTGTGAGACGAGCTATTCATTCATTTCCACATAATTTTCCATATAGGCTGATGTAGCCGGCTGAAATCCATGAAATGCTGTCTCATTTGCAGATGGCGCTTTCATTCATGTAATCGTGATTATTGTATTTTTTTTTTACAAAGTTAAGTCAACGTGAATTTTTCAATTTTTAATCAAAATTTTTATATTTTTTTTTTCTGGAAAGCAAAACTTTATCATTATCTCGAGAATATGTCAACTTTTAATGGTATGTTTATTCGTATCTTTTCCAGTTAATTTGATGCCATTTTTAACTTGAATATTTTGATTAAAGTGAAAATTAAATGGAACAAAGAAACATATGATCTGGAACTAGACACCAATGAGCCACCATCAGTATTCAAAGCACAAATATTTGCCTTGACAGGTGTAACTACTGATCGACAAAAAGTCATGTTCAAAGGTGGTGTCATTAAAGACGATGAATGGAATTCGACAATGTTGAAATCGATTAAAAATGTAAGATTGAATATGTTTTGTGTCATCATTGTTTCTCTCAATAATAATGACGAAAATATCATTCCAATAGGGTGCAACATTTTTGATGATGGGAACCGCTGATGAACTACCTGTTGAACCGCAACAGAAAAATGTCTTTATTGAAGATATGACAGAAAAAGAACTAGCTGAGGTTTTGGATCAGCCATCGGGTTTGATAAATTTAGGAAATACTTGTTATCTCAATGCTACAATACAATCATTGTCGACTGTTCCCGAAATGAAAGAATGTCTTAAAAAGTATGATGATAATCATTTTCATGTACATTAACATCTATTTTCATCATTATATTTTGGATTTTATGTTTATCATTGTTCAAACGTAAATAGGTACAAAGGATCATTAACCTTGAACGAATCTTTTGATGGTGCTCATGATATCGTTGTATCATTACGAGATGTATATAATAAAATGGAAACATCATCAACCGTGATGCCGGTATTGTTACTCGAAATGTTGCATATTATGTTTCCACAATTTTCGGAGAAAACCGAAAACGGCCAATTGGCACAACAAGATGCTAATGAATGTTGGAGTGAATTGATAAAAGTTTTGCAGCAAAAACTTAAAATTGAACCGATTGGAGGCGATGCTGCAACAAATTCGCGAAATTTCATTACTCAATATTTCGGTGGAACATTGCAGGCTACAATGAAATGTATTGAAGATGAATCGGAAGAACCGACTGTTTCAAATGAAAATTTTTTACAATTAAGTTGTTTCATTTCGCAAGGTGACGTTTTGAATCAAATTGTAGATTAATAGATTAATAGAGATTTTTAATTCCATATCATTCTAGATGTTAAATATCTTCAAACCGGTCTTAGGTTGAGATTGGAAGAAGAAATTAACAAATATTCAACAAAATTAGATCGTGATGCTCGTTATTTGAAAACAAGTAAAATTTCTCGTCTACCAGCATATCTATCAATCAATTTGATACGATTTTTTTACAAAGAGAAAAATGCTATCAATGCCAAAATTTTGAAAGATGTCAAATTCTCATTGACATTAGATATGTACGAACTATGTACACCGGAATTGCAGAAAAAATTGGTACCAATGCGTCAAAAATATAAGGATCATGAAGATCAAAAAGTAGAGAAAATGCAACAGCAAAAATCTAAAACTTCTGAAAAACCGGATGTTGAATCGGGTGAAAAAAAAGATTATTATAATTATTCATTCGAAGATGATTCTGGTTCTAGCAACACTGGTCTTTATCAATTGTATGCTGTACTTACACACAAAGGCCGTTCAAGTTCAAGTGGACATTATGTTGGTTGGATCAAACACAAGGGTAAGTATTATCAATCGATCATGTAAATTTTTATTGAATTATATATTTTAGGCAAATGGTTCAAATGTGACGATGATCAAGTCTATCAGGTGTCTGATGAAGAAATATTAAAATTATCCGGCGGCGGTGATTGGCATTGTGCCTATGTTTTATTGTATGGGCCACAATTGATTGAAAAATGTGAAACTTTACAACCGACTAGTGGCCAATAAAATAAACAAGCAAACAGAATATTATATGAAACAAAAATTTTTTTTTATATAAATTATCATTATGAGCATTATAATGATTTTTAAAATAAAAATTTTCAAATATTTAATAATTAATCAAATCGTTTTATTCGTTTTTATCATTCGATTCGATTGATATGTTGAGGTGTATGTATGTGACAGAAATTTATACAAAAGAGAAACAAGATATATAATGAAAGAGAGAATGAAAAATTTACATTTTTTTTACAGAAATATCTAAAGTTATTATAAAAATGTACAAAGATTGAGCTAAATTGTGTGGATCACAGATTTTTCGTTGTATTATTATTACCATTATTATAATGTTGCTGTGGTGGTGGCAATGGTAACGGAGGCTGATGTAAACCTTTATGAACTATGGCTGGTAATGGTCGATTGACCACTATATTTTGACTAACCGGTACATGAATGATGTTGGCATCATTTTGAACCATAGGTAGATTAGCATATAATGGCTGTGTCTTCATTAACGGTCCACCGCCATTGTTTGGTGCTGAAAATGTGACCAAATTAGAATTATTCGTTCGTAAATTATTCGTCGCCTGCATTGAAGCCATATCCGAATCCAAACAAATCCTTGAATAGGTCATTGGTCGGGAAATATCTTTACTAGTTGTAGTAGCATGATGATGATGATGATGATTTACTTCGATATTTTCACCACCACTTTTGATTGGTTTTTGCTTTTTACTGTAAAAAAAATGAAAATATAATTTTAAATCGAAAAATAATGATGTCAAGTTATGAAACAAATCAAATCAAATCATTACGAACATTTTGACGAATAAAAATCCAATGATGATCATCAAAATCAGAATGGTGCCGATGCCAAACGAAACGCCGATCCCAATCGATTTTGATGATTCAACACTTTCATAATCGGATTCACCATCAAGATTATTTGCTTGTAAGCTTTCTTCAATTTCATTCGCATCTTGTGTTTCCAAGCATCTTGGAATGGTGCCACTCCTTGAAAGAGTAAAATAGAATAAATTATAACCATTAATTTTTTTTACATTCAATTTTTATTGCTACCATTCTCCATTTGCTTGGCAATATCTATGCTGCGAATCGGTAATCATTTTGAAATCAGGCAAACAATGATATTCAACTATGCTGCCATAAAATGTTGTTCCATTTACTAGATATCCTCTACCGTTTGGAATCACTGGTGGTCTACCACAATCGACATCTGTCATTTATGAAGAACATAAAAAATGATAATAAAAATTTCCACAAATTGATCATCAAAATTTTCTGTTTCAACAACTTACATCGACAAAATGGAACCTGACCGCTCCATTGACCATTAGTTTGACATGTTCGTTCATTGTTGCCAATCAATTCGAGACCATGTATACACGAATAAATGGCTTTACTGCCCACTTGTTGATTTAATACTTGAACCAATGTTTTTTCATCTTTAGTTTCGGGAGCTTTACAGGTGACAACTAAAATTCGTGATAAAATTTTTAATATTTGAACTTTTAAAAAAAATTTTTATGATTACGTTCACAAATAGGCGGCACGCTGCTCCATGTTCCATTCTCAAGACAAATTCGCCGCCGCGGTCCATTCAGTTTGAAATTTGAATTACATTCATATTCAACTGTACTTCCATAATAAGTTGTATTACTAGTGAGTAGCCATTTTCCATTCGAAAGTGGAAACGGTAATCCACAATCAATATCTGTTTATGCAAATGTTTCAAAAATATATTTTTTCAATTAGTTCATTGATGGATGATGATTGATCGTTTGACATGCATCAGACAAAAACAAAATATTCGAAGAAATGTAAAAAAAAATAATAATGATAAAAAAGAGAAAAAATAACATACAAACACAAATGGGTGGTGCATCACTCCAAAATCCAGTCGTCTCACAAGTTCGTAATGATTGTCCTTGTACAATATGGCCAAGTGAACAACGATATTGTACTGTGGAGCCTACTTTGAATGAATCACTGAATGCACGATCATTACCATTGTAAACAACGGATGAATTTTTTGGTATTTCTGGTGGAGAGCATCGAATTTCTAAGAATAAAATATTAGCTAAATCTGTCATTCACAATTATATGTAATATATATTCACCTTCACATTTAGCCTTATTGCCTGACCATTTTCCATTATCTTGACATACTCTTGCTTTATCGCCAACTAATCTATATCCGGTGCCACATGAATAATTTATGACACTGTCTAAATGCGTGGTCAAATTTACGTAAATGATCTCGCCTTTCCATATTGGCTGAACTCGTCCACATTCCACGTCTATATTTGTGATTATTAGAATTGGAAATTAACAAAAACAAATTACACATTGAACATAGTTGAGATATTACTTACATTTACAGACTATATCATTACCACTCCATCGGCCATTTTCTTGACATTTACGTTTAGGATTTCCTTCAACAAGTTGATAGCCAGATTCACATTCAAACAATAATTCCGAACCAACTGTAAATGTGGTTCCTTGAAATTTTATACCAGATACTTTTTTAGGCATACCACAATTAACCACTGATATAAAATTGAAAATGTTTTGGTTTCATCATCATTGTAATAAAAGCATCTCATTAGATAACTTACTTTCGCATGATGGTTCTAAACCACTCCAGATTCCTAATTCCATACAAGTTCGTGTTTTATTACCAATTAAAATATAATTTCGATCACATTCATAAATGATGGTGCTACCATAATAAGTTGTTTTATTCATCAATTTATAGAAGCCATTGTTTATGTCTAATGGTAGACGACAATCGATAACTATTTCGTAAATGATGATAATTCAAAAATTAGAAAAAAAATGAAAATTCTTTTTAAATATAGCTAATTACATACATTTACATTGAGGAGCATTATGTGACCAACTTCCACCGATTTGACAAATCAATTGTGATTGACCAAAGAGTACGAAACCCGAATGACAAGAATATGAAGCAACACCATTTATCGTTCTATTAGTCACTTGTACAATACCATTATCGATTTCCAATGGTTGTGTACATAAACCGTAGAAACATTTGGGTTCCTGATCACTCCAAGAACCATTACCTAGACAATATCTTGTTTCCACACCGACTAATGCATAATCACGTATACATGAATATGTGGCTGATGCATTGAAATCTGTTCGAATATAACCAACGCGACCATTTGAAATGGATTGTAATGGGCCACAATCAACATAGACACAATTCGGCGCTTCGCCTTGCCAAAAGCCATTGCTTTGACAGAAACGTTTCTGTAATCCATCTAAACGGCAACCTTGAGCACATTGGTAAGTGATGATATTCCCAATTCGAAAGTCATTTTTGATGATGGTTGAGTTTTCATTGATATCAGGACTGCCACAATTAGAAGGTGAATATTGACAAATCCAAGGTAAATAGTCAAGGTCTAAATGAATTATGAGGATAAAATCAAACAACAATTATCTTCATCAGCATCATAATCATCTATTATGGCTTATCAAAATGTAAAAAAAAAATTGAATATTACCACAAGTGACATCATTCCAGAGCCATTTTCGTCCGCCATCAAGCACAATGCAATTTTGTTGCCCATTATAATTGTTTGGTTGATCTTCGGCCCAAAGAAATTTATTAATTGGTTGTCCATTGATCCAATGCCAGAATAATCTGGGACGAGTACCGAATAATGATGTAATGTTCTGGGCATAATGATCTCTTCGAGCTCCAACCCAGACCAATTTAGAACGTAATTTGATTTTATATCGTTCCAATTCATAATAAAGAAAATTCTGCGTCATATCAGTGATTGAATGAATGAGAAGGCCACCACGTGATTTGCAATACATATCAGCGTCAACAAATGATCCACCTCGTTGTGTTTGAAATTCATAACAAGTCTGATTGAAACTAGTTATCTGTTGATATTCCATTGCATCACCACAACGGTTCGAGGAAAATTCTTTAGTAGTGAATACGAAAACTTCACACAATGATAATGAACTTTCGATTCCCACCATTTGAATATAGACATATCGGCCGATAATTGGATTGGCACAATTAAAATCTTTATTTTCACCATCATCTAATGTACCAGGATACCATGCACAAAGTCGATTACCTTGAACTGTTGAACTATTACCAACACGAATCTCAAGATCGTGTAATGGTTGATGTCCACAACAACTTCGCGTCAATACACGAATCACACGAATTTCGTATGGTTGCAAGAGATCCACTTGCCACCACGGTGAATTTTCTACCTTAGTTTCCGTGCAGTATTTATTCTCATGTAAACTACTAAGATCACCATCATTGGCATTTCGTGAATCGCCTCCTTTAACGGTACTCGATTGATTCGTTGGTTTTCCGTACGCAACATTCACGGCTATGTAGATTAATGTGATATGTGTTAGAATTACAACCATAACGAATTTGTTTAGTATTAGTAGAAAATAAATGAAAATATTCCTTACCACAATACGGAAGTGCACCGGACCATTTTTGATCTATACATGTTCTGGTAGCCGTACCGAATAATTCATAACCATCATTACATTTATAGAAAGCTTTCGTACCATTCACAATAAACTCTGAACTTAATTGTACATCGGCATAGATTGGAACCGATGGATATGGACAATGATGATCATTATTATTATTATTGTTGTTGTTGTTGACTATTGAATCTATTCATATTAGAAATCAATTAGATATAAACGATAATCGATTAGATCTAGTAGTGGAGCGAAATATTTCATAGTTTTTTTTCAAAAACAACAAAAAAAAATCACGATATTGAACAACAATGTTGAACCTTGCAACTTATTTTCTTTATTTTATTTGTTGGTTTTGTTACTTGACACATTTGAAATCCCCTTTTATTATTATTATTATTATGATCATTATTGTTATTGTAATAATCAACTATATTTTCAAATGGTACATTATATGTATGCAATATTTATGTCCCTTATCATATAAAGGCGAGCAATTCATGCAATCAGTTCTACTTGTTACGGTTCGATAATCATAATAAGTAAAATGAAATTATAATGGATGAATGAAATTAATGAAATTCAAGTAACATGATCATGAACAACCAACACCATCATATGATTCACAATCGAATATAAGAAACTGATTATAAATCTAATAATTAAGAACAAAAAATGTAGCTCAAAAACAAAACGAAAAAAAATAAAAATAAAAAATAAAAACTTTCAAACAATTTAGATCACCCTACCTGCATGAGATAGATGATTCGAAAGAATGTTATTAAATACAACAATAAAATGAATGATGAAAAACATTAAAAAAGGTGACGAATAAAACGATGTTTGTAACTTTATTCGTTTATTCATCAGTAGATTAGAGAATGATAATACACTTTTAGAAACAATAAATGAATGCATGATAGTGATGATGATGGTGATGGCGATTTTAATGATGTTGATGATCCTTTTCTTTCTTTTTTTTACTATAAAGATTTACTTATACTCCAATCTATTTATGATGATGATGATTGGATTCAAAATGGTATCATATTTATAGCATTGATGCTGATTTTATTGTTATTATTATTGTCTTTGTTTTCGGGTGACTAGAAAACTTGATGATGTTGAATAATGATTATGGACAAAGATGTTCGAAACAAATTACTCAATATAAAGATTGATTTATTCATGCAAATAAATTAAATTGAAAAAAAACTACGGTAGGTCACATAACTGGACGTCTATTCATTCATTTATTCACCACTCACAAAGACGAGGGCGAACATTTTGGATCGACACTTGTTGCACACGCGCACACACACAGATACATACATTTATTTTGGAACGTTTTCTGAAAAGGAACATGACACACACACATATACGAGTGAATTAAATGGAAAAAAATATATTGCCGAAACACCTTGCATTCGTTGAACATTGGAACGCAATCAAGTCGAAAATAACAACTTGAATAGACAAAACGAACTATATTTCCTTCTCTTTTCTTCAGGTTTTTTTTTCTTTTTCTCTCTTTCTTTCGACGACAATAATTTTTTTTTATAGACAATGATGGCTTTATTCTCAAATAATACACACAGTCAGAAACCGACAATATCCATCCATCCATCCATGCATCCAATTCAAACGACGATCAAATCACGAAGACTCATGGCGATGATGATGATGATGATGATGAGGATGGTGATGGTGTTGAACAGGCAATGTTTCAGCTCATAGTTTTTTGGAACACAAAAAAAAATAATAATAAATGTATTTTAAATTTACACAGATCTTGTGTGTGTGTGAATGATGAATAGAGAAAACAAGAAAATATAAGCACAAAAAGAGAGAAACGAATTTTTTTCAGAAAAAAAGAGAGAGAAAAAAAAATGTAGGCAGCTTGAATTTAATATAAACAATAGTGTGTGTAAAACAAGGTAACCGAAGATTGGACTGGAATTTTCTTATTATTTTTTTTTCACCATTACCATTATCATCATCATCATCATGATTAGAGTGAGAATTGAATCGCATGAAAAGACAAAGACTACGAATCAAGATAGTGATCGATGATTTGAGAGAGAAAGAGAAACAGTGAAAAAAATGGACAAGTTTTTTTTCTATAGCGTAGTGGTTTCTTGTTCTAAATTACAAATGTCCACGGATATGGCCAGCTGTGGCTGTTTGAGGATGGATCGCCAATGAATGATCAACGACAATTCATTTGTTGTTGTATACATTCATCACTTTTAGTTTATTTTCTCAACACTTATTCATGAATAGACAGATCTAGATTACAATCGAATAACGGTATATGTGTTGTATTTGATTAGAAGACATTTCATACATTGTTTTATTTTCTCATTCATTTTTCATGTCAATTCATTTATTTCAGCATCATCAAAATTCCCACAAAAACATTAATAACACTTTTCGATCTTTTTTTTCACTATTCTCTCATGATCATAATCATAAAATTTCTCATGAAATGTTAATGTATTATCAATTTTCTAATTTTACCAACAGTTTGTTACATTATCATCATTGATCAAATTGTCAACAGTTTTATAAAATGGTCAACTTTTTTTAAAAAAAAACGTCTCTATTGTTAGTTTTATTAATATGAAATTAATCTTGAAAGAAAATCCGTTTCTTTTCATTTATTTTGTTTTGTTCGTTCAACAAAAAAAAATCTACCGGGTTCGAGTTATCATCATCATCATCATCGCCACCATTATTTGACTATTTAATATTTGCCAATAATAAATGGTCAAATAATGATGATGATGATCAGAAAATTTAAAATTGGCGGGCGCTTATAATTTTCTTATTGCACAAGATATAACAATGAATATAAAAAAAAAAAAGAAAATTCGATTGAAACTTGATTAACTCGTTGATTTGCATTTTATATCTTTACATACGAATATAAAAGATAATATCTTAAAGCTTGGATGATGAATAAAAGCAAACACACGAATGATTATTATGATCATTGTGTGTGTGTATATATGTTAACTGCCAATCATCTTTTTTTTCCATTCCCTCCTACAGACATGATCCAGGATACTCAATGATCATGATGATGATGATGATGATAGATCAGCAATAGCAATATCATGAGCTACACGTAATGAACACTTGTTGCATGTTTTCATGAAATTTATTTTTTGTGTGTTTGTTTGTTTTCGACCAAACAATAATTTTGTAGAAAAAAAAGACAATGAATGAAACATATTATTTTCTAATTATTGTGGCAATTATAACTATATAATTACTAAAAAAATCGGTATATACATAAACCCACACACAAACACACGAAAGGAATTTCAATTTTTTTTTGTGTTGAAATTGGATTACAATGAATGTGTATTTTTATTATTATTCGTCTGAGGGTTCAATATAAAAACATTTAATTTCTAAATTAAAATTCAAATTGATAGAGAATTTTATTCATGATAAATTATTTCATCTTTATTTATGGGATGGTTATTTTTTTTTGAACAACTATTTAAATTGTCCCATTCATCATTCGAATGACATACAAAAGGATGATGACAATTTTTTTTGTTTGTTTGTTTGTGTGTTTGTCAAAATCGCCAAAACACGATGTGAATTTTTCATCATTCTCATCATCATAAGAATGGATGATTGTATTATATAAATGAAAAAAAGAACAGAAAAAAAGCATTCAAGTAGAAAAAAAATGACATTCATAATTTATATATTATAATAATAGATTATATATTCATGCATCTCTTTTTTCTTATATTCCATCTTCTTCATCTTCATCATCATCATCATCATCACCGGAACGTTCTTCATTCTCTTTTTCTGCTTGTTCCAACATTTTTGTTAATTGAGCTTCATCCAAATCAGTGACAACTTTAGGCTATAATAGAATGAGAATCCACATACACACATTTTATTAATGAATGGATTAGATATTTAAAGGAAAACTTACAGCAATCGTAATCGTAAATATTCCGCCTGAATCTTTTATGGATTCTTCAATTTTTTTCAAAGCAACATCCAATAGTTCAACACCTTTTGCTTTATCCAATGTAGTAGTGGTGACAACATAACGAGGAGGTGCTATCAAATTGATTTTGATTGGCATCTCTTCTATGCCGCAAGCGATACCGGCACGTAATGCATTTTTGACCGCATCAACACCTTCATAAGCATAGCAGCCAACTTCAATTTCAGAACGAACTTTTACCGCTTGTGGCATCAAACGTCGTTTGATATGAGTAAGCAGCAGATCTTTAACTTTTTCGTCTAAGCAGCATTCATCCAGAAGTGATGGTTGACTTTTTTTCCGAAAATTGATTAAGAAAAAGTAGATAGTAATTAACAGAACAAAATAAATTAATTAATCTTTATTTAAAACTTACTTGACAGCCATTTTGAAAACTTCATATGAAGATCCAGGTTTTTTATCATCGAAATGCCAAGCAGTTTTGTCGTATAGTTCTTCCAATTGTTGTTCATTATAATGCAATATTTCTGCTACATGTCGTAATATACTATGAACCTATTGAATTAGATTTCAATGAGAATGGATGTTTTTGGATTTTTTTAAAAAATATAAATACCGCTTTGGCATTAGCAAATTTTTCTTCACATCTTATTATATCTTCCGGTGAAACACGACGTTTAGACAGATCAATATAGCCTTTGTCACGATCAACTCGAATGACGACAACACATTCATTACGTCCAACTCGAATCAATTTGTTTATGGAACGTATTCGTCTCCTGGACAGTTCGGATAACAGAATCATACCTAGATTTTTATTACAAAATATTTTATAGTTCAAATGATTTGCAAATAATTTGAGTAAAACATACCTTCAATGTTGTTATACTCTAACAAATGAACGTAGGCGCCCATTTCTCCGATCGAACGAACATTGACCATAACTACATCTTCAACTTCGGGATATTTTTGTCGATAAAAACGACAAGAAAGTGGCATGATGATTTTCGAAATATGGAAATTGGTTACAATTTGATCTGGAAAATTGAAAAAGATTTGTGACAATGCCGATATACCGACACAACGTGTAAAACAATTTGTTAAAATTTTGTTTCGAACCAAATCCATACAATGAAAGTTATCCAAAGCATGGTTTCAAACATATTTGATCATATCTCATTCAAAACAATTTCATTTTTCTCAAATATTTGATGCAAACAATGTCGACATGAATTTTTATTTAATGAAACTTCCGCTATATTCATCAAAAAATTTTGTCCATCAGTTTATACTAACACGATTGACGACATGTTTAACTCAATTGAATCGAAATTTGTATCACGAACGAAATATACCGAAAACTTTAGATGAATTCAAACAATTTCAATTTAAACCGAATGAACAACCAGAAAATGCTCGCTCCTTACGTGTGGCTATTATTGGCTGTCCGAATGCTGGAAAATCTACATTATTGAATCAGTTAATCAATTGGAAAATAAGTGCAGTTTCATCAAAAGTTCATACAACCAGAAAAAATGTGATCGGAATTTATGTTGAAAATAATACGCAATTAGAATTCATCGATACACCAGGTTTAGTGAGCAGAAAACATATGATGCGACATAAATTAGAACTTTCATTCGCCAATGATTTGAAAATTTCTGCCGGGAATGCAGATATTATTGCCATGCTGGTCGACATTTCCAATCGACGTGAACGAACCAAATTGAATCAAGGAATTCTTGACCTTCTACAACAATATCATAATGATGAAAATAAAGAATCATTATTGGTTCTAAACAAAGTGGATAAAATACGTGATAAACGAAGTTTGTTGGATATTGTTTCAACATTGACGAATGGAATTGTCGATGGTCACCCTGTTAGTTCGTCAAATATTGATGATGATATTCTCAAAGCGGAATTAAAGCAAGGAAAATTTGATATGTTATTTCAACGAACCGACAAATATTATAAAGAATATCAAGATAAAAATATCAAAACTGTCGAATCAGATTTTAATCATAATGGGATTGGATGGCCAAAATTTTCACAAGTTTTTATGATTTCTGCCCTTCATAATGATGGTATTCAACAATTGCGAAAATATTTCCTTCAAAAAGCTAAAGAAAAATCATGGTTTTATAGTGGCAATGTTGTGACCGTACAAAATCCGAAACAAATTATAATTGATACAATACGAGAAGTTTGTCTGGAATTATTTAATCAAGAGATTCCTTATAATTTTCGTTACCAGATTGTCATGTGGGAACAAGACGATCTTGGCAATCTATATTTAGTTGTAGATATTTTATGTCCAGAAAAATTTCTTTCACTTTTAATTGGCCCAAAAGGTTTGAATATTTCGAACATAGTTCGAAAAGCTCGAGAATCATTATCAAATATTTTTCATTGTGATATATCATTAAAAATTGCTGCAAAATCTTTTCGATAATAATTATCTTGTAAAATCTTGGTTTTAAATTCCTTTGATATTGGCACTAAAATTTGGTTTATGACCCTTAAAGTTAGGATCTTTGGAAGTCACTCGGAAACAATAACCACCCAATGGTTGTTTGATTTTCTGTTCATCAGTCAGAAAATGGCGACATGATGTTACATACATTACATCCAGATTTGGACCACCAAAACAAACGGATGTAATCAACGAAGTTGGCATTTGTATTGATTGCAATAGTTTACCTTCAATTGTAAATAAACAAATCTGGCAATGTTAGTATGTGATGTGATATATTTAATACATTTATTATACAAACCATTTTGGCCATCAATATTGACTATTCGTGATCCTTGAAACATAGCAATCCAAAGATTTCCTTTTGCATCAATCGTCATTCCATCCGGTAGTTCATCCGAAGTGAAATCTTTATTATCGTTCATATCCAAAAATATGCGTTTGTTTGCTGTCATGAAAAAAAATTCAATGAGCCATATTTAGAATTAATAGTATGGCCAAAAAAAACTAACATATTTTTCCATTATCAATGTCATAATCGAATAAAAAGACAGATCGTTTGCCAGAATCGATGTAGTACATTTTTTTCGAATCAAGTGACCAACAAAGGCCATTTGATAGAATTACTTGATCCAATTGAACTTCAAGTTTGTTTGTCACCGGATTTAATCGATATAATGCTGCATTTGGTAGATATTTGAAATTATTTTCCATCGTACCAATCCAAATTCGACCGGATGGATCACATTTCCCGTCATTAAAACGAAAACCATTATTTGAAATCTTATCGATTAATTTTTCAGTATTTGTTCGAATATCCAATAAACGTAAACTGGTTCCGACACTTATGACAACTTTATCATTACCATTATCATTAACTGGTAATACTACACTCACAACTTCATCATTATTCTTATAAAGTTGAGAGAATTTTCCATCAGAATCATATGTTGCAACAAGACCAGTTAAAATGTCAACAAAATAAAGTTTGCCATCCACTGGATTCCAATGTGGTCCTTCGCCCAATTCAAATGCCCGATCCGATAATGTTTCAATATTGAACATGATTATTGTTTATTGAATATTGGTTGTGTGTTTAATCCTTTACTGCTATGGTTGAATAAAACAAATTTTTACGACCTACAATCATATTGAAGGACAATTTATTTATCAAACAAATCGATTTATCAATAAATCGATTTGAAAGATGATAAATAACAAATAGACATCAAGAAAAAAAAGTCGACATTCATATATCAATCAAACAAAATTAGAGGATCAATCAAATGACAAAGATGTGTACGTATTTCATTATTTTCCCTGTAAAATTTCGAATTTTTTTTTGGATGTTGTTTGTTGTTGAATTGGATTCTATTTTTTTTCACATGGTCATTGTCAAAACCAAAATGCCGAATATGTTATGCGTGAAGCAATAGATTATTTGATCAATTGAAAAGAGAGAAATTGTACCATATATATAGTTTTTATATATTCTGAGTATACTGGTTGTGTACAATAATGTTGGCTATATCAGCCATTCCACATTTAAAAAAAAAACGAGCAAGATCGACTCCCAAAGCCAAAATCAAGTCAAGTCACATAGGGAGACAACAACAACAACAGACAAAAGATATTTGCCATCTGCCAGATCATATATGATTGAATGAATGACTCAAAGTCTCTCTCTCTCTCTCTTTCTCTCGTACTTTCTATCCATAGAAATAATCTCATTTTTTTTCAATATTTTTGTTGTCGTCGTTGTCGTCGTCGTAGTTTGTTGTTGGTTGGTTGATGTGTTTAGTTGTTTTGATTGTTGAATAAAATATTTTAGTTGATCATTGCCACTAATTTTCATATTATATATCATCGAACAAATCATCATTAAACCAAAATAGTATATACGAAATAATGACTGTATTTTTTTTCATGTTCATCATCATCATTCGACAGTAACAACTATCAATCATTCTAAATCGAAATTTTCTACATTGAATTTTCTATTCATCGATTTTCTTGATTATAATCGTTGTTATTGTTATTGTTTTTGTTTTTGTTGTTGTTGGTTTTTATTTCTTTGTTATAAATTTGTTTTTTTTATATAATTTTCACATAATTCCATATTTGTACATACACGTTGTACGAGGGAAGAGGAGTGGTATTGTTTGAGTTTTATTTGTAGGTGTATATCAATATCTGTCATCATTTTTTTCATTCCACGTTTATATTGATTTATATATTGAATCGAACATTTTACATTCAAATCAAATTGCCTTAATTTTTTTTCAACAATCTTTCATCATCATTTTTCAATTTCAAAAAAAAAAAATTATATAAATTATAAATCATGTCGTTGACTAAACTTGAACGTGATAAACAAAAATTAGTTCAGGATAAATGTCAACAAATATTAACAGAATTGTTACGTGATGAAGATAATAAATATTGTGTTGATTGTGATTCAAAAGGTAAAATAAACAAAATTGTTTCATTAAGAATTTTTTTTTCATTAAATAAATTTTATTAATAATTATAATAAATCCAAAAAGGACCACGATGGGCATCATGGAATTTAGGCATCTTTCTATGTATTCGTTGTGCTGGTATACACCGAAATCTAGGTGTACATATATCAAAAGTAAAATCGGTCAATCTTGATTCTTGGACACCCGAACAAGTTGGTTCCATACAGAATATGGGCAACAGTAAAGCAAGAGCTGTTTATGAAGCAAATCTTCCGGATAATTTTCGCCGTCCACAAGCGGACACTGCCTTGGAATCATTTATACGTGCAAAATATGAACATAAAAAATATATTGCTAAAGAATGGGTGGAAACGCCACCAAAACCAGCGGTAGGTGTTTATCGTCATTGTTCATTCTCCGAGTCAATCTCAATTATAACTTTTTCTTTTGATTAATTGTTTTTCCCATATATCAGTTTGATGTAGAAACTGAACTGAAAAAAGAAAAGGAAAAGAAAAAGAGTAAAATTATCAAACCCATCGTACCAATCAACGGTCAGACTGAAATTCAAGTAAGTATTTTTCAAATTTTTCGTTGAAAACAATTTTTCCATCAAATTGTTGTTTATTGTGCCCAGTCAAATCCGATTCCACGTCCTACACCGAATTCAAATGGTAAAGTGGAAAGTAAAGCATCGAATACACCACAGCAACAGAAATCAGAATCAAATCAAACAGCGTCATCATCATCTGCCGATCTATTAAATTTGGATTTAGGTTCAACCAATAATAACAACAATGAAGTTTTCGGTTTTTTCGCTTCGGCACCCGAAACTAAACCAGCAACAACAAAATCAAACGAAAATGATCAATCGTTGATTAGTCAATCAAAGGTAACTAAATCATTAGATGACGAGGAAAAGGATTTTTTTAATCAAAAAACAACAACAATGGGTGACAATAAGGAAGATGTGAAAAAACTGACAAAAGAATCCATATTATCTCTGTATTCACAAACACCGACCAATTTGTTAAATGGAACAGCATATAGTGGCAATAGCAATACTTCATCATCATCATCATCAATGTCGAATCCACAATTTTCTAGTTTAAATCCATTATTTAATCCTGTTGCTGCTTCTAATCATCATAATCAGGTAATAATTTTTGTAAAAATGGTGAAAAATTCATTTATATTTAACAAAAAAAAAAATTAGGCCAACTTGATACCACAACCCGCATCGACAAATCCATTTTTGGCCAACAATAATCCATTGGCAATGATGAATAGTGGCGAATATTCACAACAGCAATCAATGATTCAAGTAACCAAATAATAAAGATTCTTATTAAGCGAATTTTTCATATTTTTTCCAATAAAAATGTATATTTCAGGGACTTTCTTCGTTACACTTGAAACCAACGGCAACAACAACTGCTACCAATCAAATGATGCCAATGATGATGGGCGGTCAGCAAGCACAAAATATGAATTGGTTTAATATTGGAAATAATAATAATAATAATAATCCTATTGGATTGTTATCAACAAATTCGTCAACGTCATCATCAATGGCGGCCAATCCTTTTATCGGTGATCAATCATTATCATCGTTAATGATGAACAAGAATTCAGTTTTAATTCCTCAACAATTGAAATCGAATGGCAATACAACTAGTAGCAGTGGTGTGGACCAATTTGCCATCGATAATAGCAAAAAGAATGATTTAAACAATTTGAATTTTTGGTGATAATTAATTAATTAATTAATTAACCAATTAATTCTGATACTGAGAAAATGAAATGGTATTTTTAGGGCCATTTCAAAACGAAAAAAAATTAACCGATTTGTTTGTATCATAATATAATTAAGTATCATTAAAATTTAAATTATCAAGTGAAAAATTAAAATTCAATTTGATTAAATCATAATGTTACGAAAATATTTTTAGTTGATTTTTTTCCCCGAAAAAAATTCGTCACCATGGCAACTTATATTGTTTTTTATTTCACAAATTATTTCAACTTTACAAAATTTGGTTTTGTGATTTGACTTTTTTTCATCTTTAAAATGGTCACAGGAAATTCTCAACAAATTCTGGTCGATTATTCTAAACGAC
Organism: Dermatophagoides farinae; assembly: GCF_024713945.1. NCBI lineage: Eukaryota > Metazoa > Arthropoda > Arachnida > Sarcoptiformes > Pyroglyphidae > Dermatophagoides > Dermatophagoides farinae. The sequence continues at coordinate 5,885,723 of NC_134678.1, forward strand.
CAGATTTGAATGATCAAATCAACGGATCGATTGATATTAAATTCATTATAAAACGATTAAAATTGAAAGGATGGAAAATAAACATGTAAGTACCGTACTTGGTTTAATTAATGACTAATTTTCATTCATTTTCATTTTAGAAACAAAGAAAGCCTGACTGAAGATTTGATTAACAAACATCGAATTTTAGTGTTGTTTATGCCGCAACTGAAATTTGCCGATTTCGAATTCACTGCATTGAAACAATATTTGGAAAATGGTGATGGTAAAATCCTGGTACTTCTGGAGGAAGGTGGTGAACGAAAATCATCTAGTAATATAAACTATTTCATTGAAGAATATGGAACTTCAGTTAATAATGGTGAGAATGAAGAATGATAAATGTGAGTTTATATTTTTAAATTTAATGACAACTTTTCATAAACAGATAAAGTGATAAGGACATCGTTTTATAAATATTATAATCCAAAAGAGGTATTGATTCAAGATGGCGTCATCAATCGTTCATTGATTAATCATGCTTTACAATTCAATTTGATTCAATCACAAAATGTCTCACAATCATCATTATCGTATCTGTATCCATTTGGAGCCACATTGAATGTGGCCAAGCCATCGTTACCGGTTCTATCTTCAGGTAAAACATCATTTCCTCCATGTCGTCCTACTTGTTCATTTTATGAACACGAAGGCGATAATAATAGAGAAGCTGGAAGGATGATTATCTTTGGTTCTGGACATGGATTCACAGATAAATATATCAACAAAGAAAACAATGTCATCTTGTTTGATTTATTTTTAAATTATTTGCAAGACAAACAATTCAAACTAAATATGATTGATTCATTGAATCCAGAAATCAATGACTATCATGTTGTACCGGATTTAGAATCATTATGTAATGATCCAATGTTATATCTGGAAGAGAGTGAAGAATTACCGATCGATTATTCAACATTATTTTCAAGAAAAATCAAAAAAATTTCTAATATTTCTTTAGCTTCTATTAATGGAACATTCAATGAGCTACAGATTGAAAAACGAACATTACAGGTGATCAAACCACATTTTGAAACACCACTTCCAGGTTTACAACCAGCCGTATATATGCCGATATTTCGTGCACATACAAAACCGGAATTGGAATTATTTGATTTGGATAATGAATTTGCATCGGTTCAAAGTAAACTAGCCAAATTGGCTAATAAATGTAACAATAATGATGTTGAATATTTTATTTGCGAATCTGGCCTAATTTTTGGCCTAGATATGGCCAATTTGAAAGAGAAAAATGTTTGCAAACATATCCTATATATGGTTGCAAGTAAGATTGTTTCATTCAAAAAGATTAATAATGATTAATTATTACACATAAACATTGATTATTTAGTTTGCACATTTAATTTATTGAAAAAATGTAACTTTTGATTATGATAATGATGATGATGATGATAATTTTAAATATTAAATCAATTATATATAAATATTATTTATTCTGGATGTATATTCTCATTAAAGCCATCAGTTTCATTGACCAATGCACGTTCGAGTATAACTTTACCCTCTTTATATCGTTGATTATCTTCGGTGGCAAATTCATATATCCATCCCAGTTTTGTATCACAATTTTTACATGATACATCGCGGACCATATGTCGTCCGGTTAGCATAACACGATCTTGTACTTCACTATGATTGGATTAAACAAATGATTATTGGATATCATTATACAATATAATCGAAGATCGAATTTCGATAAACAAACTATTTACAAACCTATAGCTTAGATTGACCACATTATTAAATAGGAATGCGCGGCCCGTGGCCCCAGTAAATCTGGTACTTAATAATTGATTTCGATTTGTTAATGGTGTTTCACAACTGGCACAAACATATAAACGTTGGCCACCAATGTGTTTCAAAAATACACGTCCCATTTTCCGTTAAATGTAAATTTTTGTTTGTATGAATCGATTTGATATTTGAAAGAATTTTATTCAAAATGAACCTTTTTAACAGTTGTAGAAAATTACAATCATCATCAATAAAAATTGACAAAAAAAATAAATAATTGTGTTCACAGCTCAGACGACAAACTGCGTCAACAAAAAAAAGAAAAGAAAAAATGATTTAGAAAGAAAAGAACACGCGCATGCGTTTTAAACATGGCCATAAAAAGTTTAAGCTCTAGTTTTCGAATTTGGAATCGAAATGAAGATAATTCCGTTTCAAAATTCCGATAATAAATCAAATAGACGGAGATAATTGTTCTTCAGATAATATTGTTATACCAGACATTATTGCGTTGAATTCATCTTCAAATTCATCCGATAAATGGTTTAATTTTTCATCGAAATTTTGATTCATTCGCAATAATCGCTTGATTGTCATTGATTCATCGATACAATCGCTATTATCATTGAATCTTTCTTTTGCTTTTATTTTGTCATCATCCATTAGAATTTGTAGTACTTTTTGTTGAAACATTTGTGAAAGTTCAATTTGTTTGTCTTGAGATTTTGTTTCTTTTCGACGGATCGGTAACGATGATTCTGTATTGATGAACTGTGTTTCAGGAATTTCTGAAAGGAATAATGTTATATCTTCATCTGAAGTAGATAATCGTTCATCAGATTTTGGTTCATCATTTGAAATCGATGATAGTCTTGATCTTGTAGTCAAAATAGGCGGTTCATACACCTTTTTCTCATCAATAGGAATTCTTCTTGTAGATGTTTTGAAAAATTTTTTGGGTTTTTCATGATGATTAGCGTCATTGGTATTTTTTTTCTTTACATCTTTATTTTGATTATTAATCATTGAATTTTTTGATCGTGTATCAAGTTTATTTGTTTGATCACTTTTACTATTTTGACTTTTATCCAGCTGTTGCAAGATTTGCGTACAAAGATCATCGGCATCTAGATTATTCATTATTTCATAAGAATCGTCTTTGGATTGATTTTTTTCATGATTATTTGACTTAAATGACGATGAACCATTAGTGCTTCTATGATGATTATTATTATTATTACTTGTTCCATTAGTATGCATATCTGATGATGATAATAATAATAAGATAACAAAAAAACAAAAGAAAAAAATTGCTCAACAAATTCTAATCACCAGACAAGCAAAACACAAACACTGAATGAATTTTTTTTTTACTTTGGAATGAATTCAAAGCTCATTCTGGTTTATACACGACAAGTAATTTAGATTGCAATAGCCGACCAATTTTCATTTCAGAAAATATTTAATTTTTTTTTCATTGTTGTCCATTTTATCATCGATTTCATCATCCTTATTTTTTATATCATTGTCAACACTCAAAATGGAAATGTTTGATTTGAAAAATATTAATCTTTATGAATTGTTTGATCTCAATAAAGAATGTACTGAATCAGATATCAAAAAAGCCTTTCGTAAAAAGGCTTTAATACATCATCCGGATAAAAATCCTGATGATCCAAAAGCAAAAGAAATATTTCAAAAATTATCCAAAGCTTTAGAAATATTGACTGATGAAAAAGCAAGAGCTTCTTATGATAAAATATTGCAAGCTAAAATTGATCGTGAAATACGTGATAGAAAATTTGATGCTAAACGAAAAAAATTCAAAGATAATTTGGAACAAAAAGAAAAATTTGCCGAACAAGTAACAATCATCGAAGAAGAGGAACGATTAAAACGAGAAATTGAACGTATCAGAAAAGAGGGGTAATTTTGTTTTTGACAATTTTTTTTTAAATAAATATTGTATTAACCATTTGTTTAATCCATACAGATCGAAACAATTAGAAGAAGAAAACCAATTGCTGAAGAAAAAGCTAAATGAAAGTATCAATCAAGCAAAATCATTGTCACGAGGTAACAATGTCATCAAAGTTAAGCTTAAAAAACGTTCCAAAGATTCAAATATAATCATTACTGATGAATTGATTCATAAAAATTTCAAACATTTTGGATCGATATTATCGATTGTCAAGATGAAAAAATCAGCATTAATCGAGTATGAACATTATGATTCATTGAAAAGGATTGCAGCAAACTGTCCGAAAGGATTTGAATTTGAAATATTAAATGTTAATCGTTGTGATTCAACCACCGAAGTAGCCGCAGCAGAAAACCTGGAAAATGATGAAAAATCCAGTAACAATAATAACCAAAATGATAATTCAAAAGTACAGCAAGAAACCGCTTTACCTACTGTCGATAAATGTGATGATAGTGATTATGAAGAATATATCCTCAAAAGATTGCAAGAAGCTGAACAGAATAAACGCAAACAATGCACTAAAGAAGTTTGATTGATTGATATCCGATTGATTTATTCACTTTCAATAAAAAGAAACATAATCACAAATATTATACATTTTACATGAAATCATCAGAATCGTAACCATCCTGTGAACAAATTTTCAATTAAAACGGTCAAATTAGTTGAAAAACATTGGCAAGGAAAAACGAACCTCATTAGTTTTCATATTTTCTGTTTTCATAACATAATCATAGCTACGAAGTTTAGCAGCTTCTTCCCGTCGTTTTGTTTCCTCTTTTTCTCGTAATCGTATCTCTCGTTGAATATCTTTCTCTTTGTTTCGTTCTTTGCGATCTCTTTCTTCACGTTCTTGTCGCAGATCAACATTATTTTTGACCACCTTTTTTAAATCAAATAATCGAGCTGTTTTTATATAATAGTATTAATAAAAAACTTTTTTTTTACAAACCTTGGTCTTGTTTAGCCTGTTGACAATTTCATTAATTCGTTTTTGTATTGAAATCGATCTAACTTGTTTGTAATCATGGAAACCAACTTGTCCAACTTCCATATCGGCCGTTTTCTTTAGATTTGTCCAAAACGTATAAACGATATTCAAGTTGCTTATTTTATTCCCTTTTATACTGTTTGCCTTGACCAATTGAGCACAATCATCCAAAACGGTCGATGGAATATCGTCCAAAGTTTCACCAGGTTTCAAGCGTAAATATACATGTGCAGAAGATTCTTTATCCACATGAAACCAAACATCTTCTGGCCATGCCCATTTCAGTAATTCTTCATCTTTTTAAATAAGATTTGATGATTAAATAAAACAAAATAAATTACATTTTCAAGACTTACTTTCGAATTTATCGTTACCCATGTAAATTAAATAGGGTGGCGAAACAACTAGAAGAATGAATAAATTTTGAATATTAATTTTATCCTTAAAAAATAAGAAATTACCTTCACTTGTAAAATATAAAACCATTTTTTTGGGAAAATTTAAAAAATAAAATTTGGTCCTTTAATGTTTTTCGAAGAAAATCACACGAGATCAACATGCATAAAAAGTACTATAACATCGAATAGATTCTAACTACAGATGGCAGCATACGTTATTTTATTAGACCGTACTATTTGATTGGTCAATTAAATGTGCCACATTTTTGTTTTGGCGCCCGAAATATGAATGAACGTTTATTTTTTTTTGCAATCAACAAAAAATCATTTTGAAACTTGTTTATGATCGGAAAACAGAATGTCTTTTCTATTTGAAAGTCCAGTGAAAACTGTTGAAGAACTTCCTTCGCTTAAATATTATCCAATATTCGATAAACGTTGGTCAAGTACAGTGAAAACTATTGAAAAGAAAAATGCCACCAATGGTTCAGGTGGTGGTAAAATCAAACGACCACGATCGACGGGCAAAATCAGCCGTAAACCATATGGACGAAAAAAACTATTCGATTCTAGTGAACAATATGTATTGGATTTTGGTCAGAAAAATTTCGATGCTAAACGCTGTCTAACCTGTAATATGCTCTATACGGTGGGTGAGATTATCGATGAGAAAACGCATCAAGAATATCATGACATGTTTGTCAATAGTCTAAAATATCGTGATTGGAAAAATGAAGATGTTGTCAATGCTTTTGATGATGGCAGGATATTGCGTGTGTTGCCTTCATCCCCACATTATATGCATAAAAAACTGGATGAACTGTTCAAAGTTGCCGACATCGAATTGGGTATCAATGTGGATTTGAAATCATCAATGAAATCAACATCTCAATTTTTCATTTTCATTTCATTGCCATCTAAACGTATTACAGGATTCGTATCTGCTGAACGTATTAAATATGCTAATAAATTATTGACAGAAAATCCATTAATGGCCAGTACCGATGAATATCCTGCCGAATGTGGTGTATCACGAATATGGACACATCCAAATTTTCGACGTAAACAAATCGCCACTCGTTTGTTAGATACACTGAGAAAATCATTTTACAATAACAAAATTGTACCTTTAGATCGATTAGCATTTTCCGATCCAACGGTGATTGGTAAAGATTTTGCTAAAGCATATACCAAAATGGATCGATTCTTAATCTACCTATATCGACATATTGTTGAACAAGATACTAAATTGATTGATCAAAATTAATGTTCATCATTCCCTTTTTTCATTGCCAACATCATCATCATCATCATTTGATGATAAAATAACTGTGTTCAATTTTTTTTATAATAATAATAATGATAATTATTATATGTTTTTATGTTACAAAGTTCAATACAATAATTTTGTACCTTTCAAGTTTGATTGTTAGTTCAAAGCCAAGTTATCATGTATAGATCACATGTACATTATAAATGGAAAAAAAACGAAAGGAGTGAATGTGAATGTGATAACGATTACGTCAGTAAAATTAAAAAAAACTAATACATTGGACTTTTGATTCATATAAGAATCACATACCTATCATATGTCATCATCATTAAAACAAGTATGATATTATTACCTCATCAAATGTACATAATAAAAATAAAACAATTAAGTTGCCATCATCCACAAATAAATCGATTTTTTATTATTCACGTATGAATTTCAAATTTTCAATATAATCCATTAACCAATGAACCACTGTATTATATATGTTCAATAAAGGGTTAAATCAATCATCATTTGATGATGATGACTACTCAACCATGGTGGTGGTTCATCATCATGGCATTTATTATTTAACCATATTTAAATTATCAAAAATAAATAAAGGCGTAATAAATAAAGACACAGAAACACAGATCAAATTCAATTATCTGCGTATTGTGTGTGTGTGTGTATGTTTGTAATATCATCATATCATCATCATCATTGTTTATGATCGGTTTCCATGTTTATATGTTCGGTTTTGTTTTTCTTTCTTTGTTTTTGTTTTTGTTTTGATTGCAAAATTTTGGTAATTGATGACGACTGTTTTTCTATAGTTTTTTTTTCTTGTTTTTCTTTCAAAATATATAATCAATTATTATTGGAAAAACAAAAATGACCACACTGATCTATGATCAGCGTGTGTTTACACACACACATATTATAATTAATTAATCCACGATTCAATGATCATCGAATCGAATACATTTATTTTGGGGATGAAAAACGAACAAAGTGAATTTTTTTTTTGCCCTTCGTTTAAATTTCTTTTTTTTTAAATTTTTCATTGTTATCAAGTTGTTTCTATATTATCATCAATATAAATATATGCTGCTATAGTATATGTACACTTGCATTTATTGCTTTTCGTATTTTTTCTTTTCTCTTCATTCATTCCATCATTCTATATCACATATAACTCAATTTTGATTTGTCGTCTGTGTATATAAATTTTTTTTTTTTTTAAACGCAAAAAAAATGTATATGAGATTCATTGGAAAAAAAACAGTTTTGATTGTTGGATTGTTATTTTGTTTTGGCCATACCCGTACACAAACACACACACACACACACACAACATTGATTTCATCATTCAACAATCACAGCTCAATAAGTTTGGTCAATACACTTGCTATTGCGACGCGACAACTGTTGAGTATTTTTTTTTTCTTGTGAGTTTATAGTGTGTCCATTGAAATTTATTTTGTTTTTGTTTTGTTTTGTTTTTTTTTTTTTTTTTTTTTTTGGAAAATTCATCATTGCATTCATAGTGGCCAATATTTTTTGTTATTGTTGTTGTTGTTGTTGTTATTGGTATTGGATATTTGGATATACAAAATTCCAATCATTCATACTGTTGCAGCCGCCTATATAGGATTCACACGAAGACAACCGACACACAAGGAAACTAGATTTTTGTTTTCTCTGTGGTTCTCCATAAAAAAAAATTCCTGGCATCTGTTTTATCATTTTTTGGTGATCATTTTTTTTTTTTGTTCTGGTTGTTATTTGTTCGTGTGTGTGTTTGTGTGTATGTTCCGTTACTTTGGATATATAAATCCCTTCACTTTTAACATCGATCGATTTTAAATTTCATTATTATCTGGCATTGGAAAATAACAATTCAAAAAACGAAAAATCAAATATCTGTGGCGAAAATATATTATTATTTTTTGTTTCTATTAAATCTGGATTTTCACATTCATTTCGGTTTTCTCCGGTTTTCATTGCTTGTATAATGTAAAATAACAAAAAAAAATTCATCCTTGATAACACACACACAATTTACTCATCATTTGTTGCTGCTATAACATTGAAACACATTTTTTTATTATTATTATTTTCTAAGGTAATTATAATTTTTTTTCCTTTTGGTTTCCTTGGTTATTTTTTTTTTTTTGTATAATAAAATTTTTTTTTCACATCCCGGTAATATTATCCGTAATAAATAAGTAATAACTAGAAAAAGAGAAAAAAAAATTCAGCCACTTGTTGATATCAATCATCGTGTGTTACATTGTTATCGATTATGTGATAATAGATCGATGGGCATCCGATAGCCAAATAAATTTTAAAAACCGGAGATTGGCACCAATTATTATTATTATTATTGATCACAGATGATGATGTTTTGATTTCAATGATTGATTGATTATTATCTATTTCAATTATTGATTATCATAAATCCGGTCCGGTTTTTTTCTCACTGTTATCCAAAAAAAAAAATTGATTAGGGAAATTCCATTAATTAATCCAATAATTATGATTGAAATTTCGAATGCAAATAAAAAAAAACAATGAATTAAATATTGCCCAATATGGTCATGAAATTATCATCAACAATTCACATTCATTGAACAAATAATCTATCGATGTGTTTAATGATTCGTAACAATTCAAACAAAATGTGTACATTTTTTTTACATTTACATCTACTATATATATAAATGATGATGATGATGATTTGTTTGTACAATTATTATTGATTCAAATAATTTTTTTCTAAAAAATTATTTAGTAGAATCTGATGATCGATTGTTTGTAGTTTTTTTTTGTTTCGACAATATAATCCATTTATGTTCAATTTTTCTTTCTTACCACCATCTGGTATGTATGTGAAAATGTTTTTTTTTATATTTACATAAAAAAATAATCATCATATATCATATATAATATATAATATATAATAACCGTTATATAAAATGATGATGATGATGATGATGATTATAATCGAAACATTGTGTCATACTTTGAATGCATGTATGTCAAATCATCAATCAATACACATGTATTATCCAAATATACATGTGTGCATCATGTGTGTGTGTGAGTGTATCATATGTGTTGATGATTTGATGATTGATCTGAATTTAAATTTTTCATAACAGTATAATTATATGGAAGACAACAAAAAAAAAGAAGTGGGATGAGAGAAAATCGAGACAACCAAAAAAAAAAAAAAAAGCGAAATCACTCCTGTCACCGACTTGGAAACCGATTAATTGATGATGTAGATTTATGATGATGATGATGATGATATATGATGATGATAGAGAAAAAAAAACGGCTATGACTAAAGTTTATTATTATTAATGGATTTAATGGTGTTGGTAATAGTGGTTAAGGTTGAAGTTTTGTTTTTTTTTTTTTTTTTTTTTGGTTATCGATAATAAGATATGATGATGATGATAAGAGATGTCTTCATTTTCGGTTTTAGATTTGATTTCATTTTTTTTTCATTCATTCATTTGTAAATGGTTAGTATATTGTTTGTCACACATTGCACACGATGTCATCCGTTTTTTTAATAATAATTCTCATAATTCAAATAAAATAAAAATTATTATTATTGTTCTTCTTCTATGACAAAATCCTATTTCCGATATAAATCATCATCATCGAATCAATGACAACACACACACACACACAAAGAGCTAAAAATCCTACTAATCTTTGTCAATTATTATTATTATTGATTGATTGATGATAATATATATTGGAACTAACAAGCAATTTCAATTGATTTGATTTTTCTGATATAATTGATGTATGATTGCAATTTTTTTTTTGCTCCATCCTCCCCCCATCGCATTTTTTTTGCCACCCGTTTCATTTCAATTATTTGATGTTTCAAATCAAATACAAATATCTAAAAAATCGCGTTCTCTTTTTTTTATTTGATTTGATTTGATTATGTGTTCAAAATCAAAAAGACTGACACACACTTGTACAGAAACCAAAAAAAAAAAAAGAAACATCGTCACAAGACACACCACGCATACCACACACATCAATAGATCAATCAGGAAAAAAAACAAACAAAAATCAATAATCACAAAGAAAGAACGTAACACACAAAAAAAAATCTGATCAAAAATTTTCTTTTTATTTGTTTTTTTTTCTTGTTACATTCAGAATTGACCAATCAAATAATAATAACAGATATAAGCTAATCAACTGATTAAAAAAAAAAGAGATGGCCATCATTGCCAATGTGGTTGGCTCCGAAGTATGGGAACAACAATTGAAGAATAAAAAATTTACCGTCTACAAAATAATCGTTCAATATGGACAACAATCATGGACATTTTATCGACGATACAATGAATTCAGCACATTATGTGATTCTGTAAGGATGTCATTTTTTTTGTTATTTCTTTATATTCAATTCTAATTCAATTATTTTCAAATTTGATCATGTCATTCAGCTGAAAAAACAATATCCATATCTACATTTAAAATTGCCGGGAAAAAAATTGTTTGGCAATAATTTCAGTACAGATTTCATTAAAAATAGACGTCAAGGTCTTGATACATTGGTGCAACGAATTTTTGCTGAACGTCAACTTTTAGATCAGTAAGTGTTTGTCCCCATTTTTGTGAAAAAAAATTTTTTTAATCATTCTTTTACTTTTTTTCTTATAGAGAACAAGTACGAGCATTTTTTCAATTGGATCGAAGTCTAAAAAGTAGCATGGAAGACGATGATGATGAAAATTTGACGACAAATACAAATTCCAATTCAAATGTAGATGGTGTAATAAAAAATGTTAATCTTGGTCCATCAGAAAAATCTACCGTTCAGCCCAGTGATTTTGAATTTTTACGTACAATTGGAAAGGGAAGTTTTGGCAAGGTTTATTCGGCACGACATATCAAAGAGGATAGAATATATGCCGTTAAAGTACTCAATAAGAAAATGATTTTGAAAACAAATGAAAAAAACCATATCATGAGTGAACGAAATGTTTTACTCAAAAATCTCAATCATCCATTCCTTGTTGGTCTTCATTATTCTTTCCAAACAAAAGATAAACTTTATTTCGTTCTTGATTATGTCAATGGTGGTGAAGTAAGTTGTAATATTATATGCGTAAAAATATTCTGAATTTTTTTTTTCGTTTTGATTTAGTTGTTTTTTCATCTCAGCAAAGAAAGAACGTTTGCCGAATCAAGAGCACGATTTTATGCTGCTGAGATAACCAGTGCTATTGGTTATCTTCATTCACAAGGTATAATATATCGAGATTTGAAACCAGAGAATATTCTACTCGATTTCGAGGGTCATCTTGTTTTGACGGATTTTGGCCTATGTAAAGAAGGTCTTAGAGAACGTGAAACAACCAATACATTTTGTGGGACACCCGAATATCTTGCCCCGGAAGTTTTACGTAAAGAAGCTTATGATCGTTGTGTTGATTGGTGGTGTTTGGGCGCCGTACTCTATGAGATGCTCAATGGATTGGTAATTGGTTATTTATTTTTTTTTTTTTTTTTTTTTTGAAAACAAAAAACAAATCCCATTAACTTTTTATTCATTTTAAATTTAAAAATAGCCACCATTCTATAGTCGTGATAATGCCGAAATGAATGATAACATTTTGCACAAACCAGTCAGATTAAGGGCAAACATTTCGGTTGCTGCAAGAAATATTCTTGAATCGGTAAATATTTAAATCAGAAAAATAAATGAATAAAATAATAATTATTGTTGAAATAATCATA